>NC_070630.1:175000-210000 GCF_947347685.1 Pleuronectes platessa
TGATTCCATTTAACTGGAATCTCCATTCTTCAGTGGATATCCTCTCTGGAGGCTGACCCCTGAACAGTTAGAATCCCTGCGTCTTCCAACAGGTCAGCAGAGTTATCACACACTTCCATGATTTCAAACAACAGAATCTGAGCGAAACAGGAAGTGTGATTGCAGCGTGGGCAGCAAGATGGCCGAGAGGTAAGTAGAGAGAATGACCAGGGAGGCCGGCTCGGTCCCTCCCCCTACAGGCTCGGTCCCTCCCCCTACAGGCTCGGTCCCTCCCCCTACAGGCTCGGTAACATCACAGCAGGTCGTCCAATTAGCCTGTGACAGTGTCATTCAAAGTACTACTCTCTCTAGAGCACTTACACAAGAGACAATATTGCAGCCTCAAGTTTTTATTTTCATTGCCGTTGTAGCATGAGCTCCACGGAGCTAAAGGCTAACAGAGCGCTCCTCACCACAGAGACCTGGATGAACGAGCGGAGGGGGAGGAGTCTGTGTTCATGTGAACCACAGCTGATTGGGCCTCATTCACCAAATGTTCTTCAGAAGACATTTCTACTTACGCACTATTTACGAAGATTCTGACATTCACCAATGTTTTCTTATCGGGGATTTGTTCTTGTGTAAGAACTGACAAGTGAAATACTTCTGTAAAACAATCAGTCTTTGTGTAAGTCTACAGTTGTATAATAAGATTGAAATTACCATAATATTTTATAATTTTTATCTTGGAAAATTAGTTTTGGTGCATTATTTTGGGATAATAGTATTTATTCCTTTAACAGGTTCAATGAAATACAATGAACATTAAAGACTCTTTTTAATTTGTGTTTGTTTTCGTTTAGACCTTGTTCCCACCCCTGGTCCTACATATAGTTTCAACAAATACAAGATTTGTTTTTATAAAATAAACAAATAAGTTGAATAATAAACAGAGGCTTCTGTAAGACCGGAGGTTAGGGTGTTACATTTTGAGACAAGGCCTTTCTGAGTCGTGGGCATTTCCAAAACTGAGTCAGTTACTGTGGTAGGAGGAATACTGGGGACGGAGATATTGTCAGTGTAGATGTGCTATACTTTATAAACACATGGAGACGTGGAGGGGAGAACACACACACACACACACACAGACACACACACACACACACACACACACCACCCGACACTCTGTCTGTGTTTTAACATTCACTTCAGGCTCCAGTCTTATCTCCCATTCACCAGAGTTCAGTTTACGCTGAGTGTCAATGAACAGCAGGTCAGACACACACACAGATAACAAACAAACACACACACACACTCAGATGTTGATGAGTCGCAGCAACCCGCCATAAACACCAAGCAGCTGCAGAACACAAAGGAAGCTGACTTCCCACTCTGTAACTGTGTGTGTGTGTGTGTGTGTGTGTGTGTAACTGATTTCCTCAGAGAAACGTATCGTCACTCTTCTCTTTACTGATGAGACGACAGCGACCAGGAAGTAAAACATCAGCTGATACATTTTCTACAAATCAATTTTCTCTTGATTTGACGTTGATCAGTTTCTATTGTTTCACGACTCTGAGGCCCTGAAGGTGATGAACACGTTATTTCGGTGATGAACACGTAACTTCGGCGTTGAACACGTTACTTCGGTGATGAACACGTTATTTCGGTGATGAACACGTAACTTCGGCGTTGAACACGTTACTTCGGTGTTGAACACGTTATTTCGGTGATGAACACGTTACTTCGGCGTTGAACACGTTACTTCGGCGTTGAACACGTTATTTCGGTGATGAACACGTAACTTCGGCGTTGAACACGTTACTTCGGTGTTGAACACGTAACTTCGGTGTTGAACACGTTATTTCGGTGATGAACACGTAACTTCGGCGTTGAACACGTTATTTCGGTGATGAACACGTTACTTCGGCGTTGAACACGTTATTTCGGCGTTGAACACGTTACTTCGGTGTTGAACACGTTACTTCGGCGTTGAACACGTTATTTCGGTGATGAACACGTAACTTCGGCGTTGAACACGTTACTTCGGTGATGAACACGTTATTTCGGTGATGAACACGTAACTTCGGCGTTGAACACGTTACTTCGGTGTTGAACACGTTATTTCGGTGATGAACACGTTACTTCGGCGTTGAACACGTTACTTCGGCGTTGAACACGTTATTTCGGTGATGAACACGTAACTTCGGTGTTGAACACGTTATTTCGGTGATGAACACGTAACTTCGGCGTTGAACACGTTATTTCGGTGATGAACACGTTACTTCGGCGTTGAACACGTTATTTCGGCGTTGAACACGTTACTTCGGTGTTGAACACGTTACTTCGGCGTTGAACACGTTACTTCGGCGTTGAACACGTTATTTCGGTGATGAACACGTAACTTCGGTGTTGAACAGGTTATTTCGGTGATGAACACGTAACTTCGGCGTTGAACACGTTATTTCGGTGATGAACACGTTACTTCGGCGTTGAACACGTTATTTCGGTGATGAACACGTAACTTCGGTGTTGAACACGTTACTTCGGCGTTGAACACGTTATTTCGGTGATGAACACGTAACTTCGGTGTTGAACACGTTATTTCGGTGATGAACACGTTATTTCGGTGATGAACACGTAACTTCGGCGTTGAACACGTTACTTCGGTGTTGAACACGTTACTTCGGTGATGAACACGTTACTTCGGCGATGAACACGTAACTTCGGCGTTGAACACGTTACTTCGGTGATGAACACGTAACTTCGGTGTTGAACACGTTACTTCGGCGTTGAACACGTTATTTCGGTGATGAACACGTTACTTCGGTGTTGAACACGTTATTTCGGTGATGAACACGTAACTTCGGCGTTGAACACGTTACTTCGGTGTTGAACACGTTACTTCGGTGTTGAACACGTTACTTCGGTGATGAACACGTTACTTCGGCGATGAACACGTAACTTCGGCGTTGAACACGTTACTTCGGTGATGAACACGTAACTTCGGTGTTGAACACGTTACTTCGGCGTTGAACACGTTATTTCGGTGATGAACACGTAACTTCGGCGTTGAACACGTTACTTCGGTGTTGAACACGTTATTTCGGTGATGAACACGTTATTTCAGTGATGAACACGTTACTTCGGCGTTGAACACGTTATTTCGGCGATGAACACGTTACTTCGGCGATGAACACGTTACTTCGGTGATGAACACGTTACTTCGGTGATGAACACGTTACTTCGGCGTTGAACACGTTACTTCGGCGATGAACACGTTACTTCGGTGTTGAACACGTTATTTCGGCGATGAACACGTTACTTCGGTGATGAACACGTTATTTCGGTGATGAACACGTTACTTCGGTGTTGAACACGTTACTTCGGTGTTGAACACGTTATTTCGGTGATGAACACGTAACTTCGGTGTTGAACACGTTACTTCGGTGTTGAACACGTTATTTCGGCGATGAACACGTTACCTGGATATACTTGATTTTCGTTGCGTTACTAATTCATGCGTTCAACTCACGCAGCTGTAACCACCGCGACTGACGATGCTCTGAGGAAACCAGGAGACAGAAAGTTCCCATGATGCCTCAGTGTCTCACCTTGACGAAGTCGTACTCACACAGGTAGGACGGCTCCAGGTCAAAGTGGCTGAAGTACAGTCGGACCTGGAAGCCGTCGGGCACGCTGACGTTCCAGCGCAGCTGCGTCTGCCGGGGATACGGCTCGGGGAAGTTTGGAGACTGCAGGCTGCCGTACATTTCAAAGAGCGACACCTGAGCGGTGAGCACCAGCGCCACGATGCTGAGGAGCAGAAGACTGGTCACACAGAAGAGTCAGTGATGACATCAGTGACGTCACAACAACTTTAGAACGTCAGAAAAATAAACAAAGGTTATAAAAATAAAAGAACTAGTAAAATTATTGAAATAATATATAATAAAATATTTTTATCTAACATGATGTTAAACCATTATTGAACATGATTGTATCATAAGTGTCTCACAGGAGGTTTTGATCAATAATCAATAGATGAGGATCGGGACCTGCAGAGCGGACTCTCTGTCTCACCCTGACCGCTTCACTCACCTCATGATCGGACCCGCTGCAGCAGCTGCTCCGCTCTGAGTACGGAGCTCCGGAGCGTCCGCTCCCAGGCTGAGTGCGTGTGACGTATGTGAACACCCGCCAACGTCATCACGGCAGGTCTGTGAGGGCGGAGCAAACTGTGTATTATTATTATTACCTATTTATTTATCATTGCTGTTGTTATTATTATTATCATCATTGTTTTGCGTGAGAATCAAAGGACAAATCCAGATCCAAGATGAGGGTCATGTCATCTAGAGCAGCTTCATCATTGGATAATGCTTCTCTGAGTATTAGAACCTCTGTTTTATCTGAGTGTAATAAAAGAAAATTACAGCTCATCCAGGTTTTTATGTCCTTGAAACATGAAGTTGAAGTTCAGTTACTTGTTTACCCTGCTCTGGGTTTAGTGACCAGGGTAAACAACCCTGTAAACCGGTTTCGTCCACATAGCAGTGGTCTGTTCAGATTCAATATCTTGATCATCGATGGAAACTGAGTAGAAATGTTTTACAGGAACTTTAAAAGATCTTTGCCACAAATAAAGACAAATGATTAAATGATTATTCTAGAAAGATTTCATCTATGACATTTTCCTGTTTATGTTCCCTCAGTTTCTCTCTTTACACTGAACTCAATAATATTCAATCATTTCATCACAGATGTGGTTTGTGACATTTCTTCTTTTTTATACAGTCTATGCTTTCTTCCTCATGACATTTTTTATTCAACTTTTTAGAGTGTTAATAGAGTTAGTTAAAAACACAAAAAAGTAGTGATACTTAAACAAATAAATATTTTCTGAAGAAAGTAATCCATCATTATTGATAAATATTAAATATAATAATAATAAAATGTGAATGAATGATAAAACTAAACACAACATCAGATTATTGTGCATTTATAAAATAATAATATCACTTTTTACTTAATTTCGTTAATTCAAACTTTTCCCACCAGGTAAATGGTTTAACAAGTAAATAAATGGTTTGTTTTGATCAGGCAGCACCGCAGACACCTCTGAGGATCATAATTACCCAGCATGCCTCTGGGCCGTTCTTTCCTTCCGCCATCTTTCCCGCAGTGACGGTAAGATTCCAACATGTCGGACAAACTCTTCATTAACAGTGAAATCCTCGGTTCTTTTTGGCCGATGTTTCGGCGCCGGTGAGCGGACGAGCGGTGCTCCGCTCCCCGGCCGCGTCGCGTCGGTGTGGGGCGAGCGATGGCGGAGATGCGGGCTGGATGCTGCAAACAGGTTAACAGAGGAGCACAGTCCGGCCGGAGGAGCGGGGGAGTCGGCGGAGACTCCGCTCAACCTCCCGGTCAATGTGGACTGAAGCCCGGGAACCGAGTCAGGCAGCACCGGTGTCTAAACCCGGCCCTCCCAGGGTCTCTGTCCCGGGCTTCCTCCGGTCACTGTTCGCACTGTTGGGTGGCGGCGGGGCTCTGACCCAGGATCGGTTACCCGGTCCGGGCTGTAGCCCCGAATCCGGGTGTGAATGGCTGGGTGGACAGTGTCTGCGTTTGTGTCCCTGTCCTCGTCTGTATCTGTCCTTGTCTGTGTCCCTGTTATCTGTCTGTTCCTGTCCTCGTTGTCCGTCATCTGTCTGTCCTCGTTGCATGTGTCTGTCCCTGTCTTCGTTGTCCGTCTCCTCATCTGTCCTCGTAGTCCCTGTCCTCTGTGTAGCTGTCAGTGTCCCCGACCACTTGGACACGTCTGTCTGTGACAGTGGGACGATGTAATGCTTCAGTGTGTACACGTGATCCAGGTGTGACGTGTGTTTTGTCTCGCAGGTGAACTGTCCTGAAGCAGACGTACGATGCCTGGAAGGTGAGACAGACCGTGTCCTGCATTGTTCACTAAGTCCTGCTCCTCGCCTGCTGACCCACTGAGCTCGTCAGGGCAATGTGTGGGGGGGGGGGGTTCATTATTAACAGTAAAGAACATGTTGGACTCAAATATACATAAAACCACCTTAACAGAAATAACTATTATAGGACAGAAGGTGTCCTAACATCCAGAGTTCAATCCATATATCTATAAAGTGTCTCCCAACAAGCCAACACACTTAAGGTCCAAAAATTAGGTTCTGGGTTTCTTAACCGACAACTCAGTGAGTAAACAAACAACTGTCTCTACAACAACAACAACAAGGACGCTCACGGTACCATCCATGGTCCGGCTGCTCCAGGGACATTCTGTTAGAGTAAGTCCTTCATGATGTCTCCTGAGCCCGAGCAGACTCAACAGTTTAGTCAAAGTAAAACCGACGATCCTGTCCTCCACTGCTCTGAAGACACTGGTCACAGTCTGTTCAGATCAGCCGGGTTGTGATTGGACACGTGGAGGACGTGCAGGGAGACGTGCCACAGTTATGTCTTTGCATATTGTAAACTGAATTTCTGTTCATGATCAAAAGAGGATTTACCACTTTAATAAAAGCAGTGAGGTGTGATGGGATGTGAGCACCAGGTGTGAACCAGGTCTGTGCTTCACCTGCTGCAGACTCAATCCCAGACATGTGTCCATCTGTCGGCGTGTTGTCTAACTGCCTCCTGTCCACAGACTCTGGAGTAAGGCCATCTTCACCGGCTACAAGCGCGGTCTGAGGAACCAGCGCGAGCACACGGCGCTGCTGAAGGTGGAGGGATGCTACACCAGAGACGAGGTGGACTTCTACCTGGGCAAACGCTGTGCCTACGTCTACAAGGCCAAGAAGTAGGTGTCCCTTGTGTTGCCTGTTCGTCCCGTTTATCTGATCATCTTCACACGTTAGGGTTGGTGTTAGGGTGTTCGAACCAAAGTTTTCACTTTGGTTCGAACACGTGATTGGTGGAATATTAATCAAACTTGAATAAACGGTCAACAAGCACCGCGTATCAGTCGGGGGGGGCAGGCAGTGTGTCTTTAGTCTGTGGACAGGGTTAAACATGTCTTCTTCTAGGTCCTCATAAACTACAGCAGTGGTTGATAACTGGGTCAAACCTTAGGTTTAAATCATCAAAGTTAATTTTATTGTCATTATTTTTTATTTCATCCGATTGAGACCGAGGAGCTGATCTCCATCATGGCAGCAACATTAACAGAATGACTTCCTGTCTTCATCTGAATACAATGTTCATTTTGTTTCCATGTTTTATACTGAGCTGAGCTACAAAGCTTTTATTTTGAAAAGTTGTGAACTTGGTCTGAAGATGGTCGGTTGTTTAACAGTGAAATAGTCGGGTTTGGGTTAATGTGAATAATTCTGAAGTACAAGAGAACATGACACGTGCATGTACAACAGGGACTAGCTTCACCAGGGCATAGATCTGAGTGACCTCTTCACTTGTGGCTAGTGTTCCTTGTACTAAGTGTTTTCATCCAACTGGTTCCACTTGTACTGACTTCAGAAAACTTGTGTGCCCCCATGTTTGTTTCCTCAGGAACACAGTGACACCTGGTGGTAAACCCAATAAGACCAGAGTCATCTGGGGGAAGGTGACCAGAGCTCACGGTAGCAGCGGGATGGTCCGAGCCAAGTTCTCCAGCAACCTGCCGGCTAAAGCCATGGGACACAGAGTCAGAGTGGTGAGTCGTCCGTGAAGCTCCGCCCTCTAGCTCTTCATAGTGGGTGTTATATTCTCCTGTAGATGTTACAAGTATGAATACACACTGATTTAATATTCACACTGTCAAGGAGAAGTTCTACTACCCACAGTCCAGTGTAGAAGCAACATCTCTGACTGGCTGAGCTGATGATTGGCATGGAAATGTTTTAGAGCCGGGCGATATGGAAAGTCTTATCGTGATGTGCTCATTATCACTGACTGTTCATGTTCTGTGTCAAACAGACGGGATGAGTTATCAACGTGATATCAACATGTCTTAAATGTCTATCAAGGAAAAGTTATATCGCCTTAATTATCAATAATGTTTTATCGCCCGGCCTTAACTACCTCAACTATGAACGTCAAGATGCTGCTGTTTTTATTAATAAGAAAAATGGAGAACAAGATTCAATTCTGGGAGTGTTCTGACTATTTGCAATGGATTATGGGATGTGTAGTTCTACATTCTGAAAATAATTCTGTTCAATCAGAATTTTCTTATCTCGTGGATCATTGAAATCTGACAGAACCAGGTCTGATCCAGACTCTGCTTCTCAGATCAGAGTTGTGCTTTTATTGTGAAGGCTGACGATGTGACTTCCCCTCTTGCAGATGCTGTATCCCTCTCGAGTGTGAAGACGCCATCGTCACATGTTGTTTGTACAGAAACAATAAAATGATCAGAACGGTCGAAGCTGCGTCTTGTCTCTGCTTTATCATTCAATATTTCCTCCAATCAGAAGGTGTCAAACCCGCTGATGTCACACTACTGGAGTAAATGTTCGTATTTGTTTTTCACAGGTTCAACAGTAATTTTATCAAGAACAAACTTATTTCTAGTGATGTGTCGAGGCTTCGAAGCGTGTGTTGAGTAATCGAGGATGATTGTTATGAAGCGCGTGTTGATGACGTCCTCGCGAGCCGGCCGAGCACGTGGCTGATTCAGGAAAGGGTTTGGGGTTTGGTGTGCGATTCAAAATAAAAGGGGCCACGAAACGCAATGGATCCCCCCCCCACACTACTTGTCTTGGGACTTTATTGTGCGTTTGCTTGCAATATATTCTGAGTATTTCAGGGAGAAAAGGAATTTATTTCCTAACTTGTACAAACTTGCGTTATCTTTTCTTTGTACCCCAGCATCATCTGTGTGCTGTGAAATGATCGTTTCTAAAGCAGGAGAAATTATTTCTAAAAAATGAAACCGCCTGAAACCCAGCACTGTTGAGAAGCTGTTTTTAAATAAAAATAAATTCACTGTTATCCATTTTGTACTTCTACGTGTATTGGCATCACAAACATCATTAATTCGTTATTCAATTCAAAGCTTCACACACCAAAGCCATGGTTTCATTATAATTACATTTAATGTCCACTTGATGGCGCAGTAGAGCAAATGAAACACCATGAAGCTTCGGCCCATGAGCGAACCAATTGGATGGAAAGCTTCAAAGCTTCATGAAGCTTCATCTCGCCATCACTACTGATTTCACTGTAGTTTAAATCGTCTTGCAGGGACACCAGCCTCCAACAGGGGGCAGCACAGCATTCTGGGAAGGCGGACACTTCCTGTTGGATTGTCAGAGTAGTACAGGTGCATCCCAATAAATTAGAATATCATGGAAAAGTTTGTTTATTTCGATAATTAAATTCAAAAAGTGAAACTCGTATATTATATAGATTCATTACACACGGAGTGAAATATTTCAAGCGTTTATTTCTTTTAATTTGGATGATTATGGCTTAAAACTAATGAAAACCCACAATTCAGTATCTCACAATTAGAATATTGTGAAAAAGCTCAATATTGTAGACTCACGATGTCCCACTCGAATCCGGGAATCAACTCAAAACACCTGCAAAGGTTTCCTGAGCCTTTAAATGGTCTCTAAGGCGGGTTCAGTAGGACACAGTCATGGGGAAGACTGCTGATGGACAGGTGTCCAGAGGACAGTCATTCACACCCTCCACAAGGAAGGTCAGCCACAGAAGGTCATTGCTAAAGAAGCTGGCTGTTCACAGAGGGCTGTATCCAAACATATTCACAGAAAGTGGAGTGGAAGGAGAACGTGTGGTAGAAGAAGGTGCACAAGCAACAGGGATAACCGCCGCCTTGAGGGGATTGTGAAGCAACGGCCATTCAAGAATTTGGGGGAGATTCACAAGGAGTGGACTGAGGCTGGAGTCAGAGCATCAAGGGTTTCACCGACGTATTCAGGACAACTGTCTCATTCCTCGAGTCAAGCCCCTCCTGAACCAGAGACCACGTCAGAAGTTTCAGACCAAAGTAAATGTTGCATTTCATTTGGAAATCAAGGTCCCAGAGTCTGGAGGACGAGTGGAGAGGCACAGAATCCAAGTTGTTTGAGGTCCAGTGTGAAGCGTCCTCAGTCTGTGATGATGTGGGGAGCCACGTCATCGGCTGGTGTTGGTCCTCTGGGTTTTATCAAGTCCAAAGTCCACGCAGACGTCTACCAGGACATTTAAGAGCACCTCATGCTTCCTTCAGGCTGACACGGTTTATGGAGATGCTGATTTCATTTTCCAGCAGGACTTGGCACCGGCCCCCACTGCCAAAAGCACCAATACCTGGTTCAATGACCATGGTATCACTGAGCTTGATTGGCCAGCAAACTCGCCTGACCTGAATTCCATAGAGAATCGATGGTGTATTGTCAAGAGGAAGATGAGAGACTCCAGACCCAACAGGGCAGACGAGCTGAAGGCCGCTTCCACAACACCTCCGCAGAGCCACAGGCTGATGGCCTCCATGCCCCCCCGCATTGATGCAGTAATTCATGCAAAAGGAGCCCGACCAAGTATTGAGTGCATATATATGAACATTCTTTTCAGTAGGCTGACATTTCTGTATTAAAAATCCTTTGTTTTATTGGTCTTATGTATTATTCTAATTTTCTGAGATACTGAATATTGTTTTTTCATTAACTGTGCGCCATAATCATCAAATTAAAATAAATAAATGCTTGAAACATTTCACTCTGTGTGTAATGAATCTATATATTTTATGAGTTTCACTTTTTGGATTTGAAATATCGAAATAAATCAACTTTTCCATGATGTTCTAATTTATTGAGATGCACCTGTATGAGCCTGGTAGCACTGGGAAGTGTGGTTATCCAGGTAACTACTGGGTCACTCAAGTAAATAAGTCTGACCAATCAGATCAGTAAAATAATAAAACAGTTCTTTAAAGAAGAGTAAACAATAAAGGCCTCTTTAATGAGGAACATGAAGCCGATTGGTCACCTGCACTTCTCAGGGTCGTGATCCTGTCAGACTGAACTGAGGGACTCACTTCCCACGATACACCACAGAGCTGTGGACATGAACCAGGACAGTGTCTTTTTCCTGTCCTGTCCTGATGTCTCGTGAGTCTTCAGACTAGCTGAAGCTTTGTCCTGTTTTAGCAACTTTCTGTGAATCAAGCACAAGTCAAACAATTGTCTTTCGGTAAGTTGATTTCTACAGATTGACTCGAGGTACACATCACCTGGTGTGACGTGTACAATAACACACATGAGAGTTGTGTTCTTGTAACGCACAGCCCCTCCCACAAGGGAACAGAAGCTCTCCCTCAGCTGATGGTGGGGGACCACCTGATGGTGTCTGAGCACCAACTGCTCCGACACCATCAGGCTCCAGGAAGCCATAAGGTTAAGTCCCTGGGCATGGTGCATCCTAAGTCCTCACTTGACCCTTTAGGTCCACTGTATTTATACTAAATGTCTGATAGAGATGAAGGAGGAGATGACCTGTGGAGTTCCTGTCAGTGATGGCCGACGGTACCACAGCACCGGGCTCAGAGACAGTTTCATCCCTCAGGCCATAAGACTTTTAAACTCCTCTCCGTGACATATTTGCATATTTGCACTATTGTTGTTTTATGTTCTCCTTTTAAATTTTTTATATTCTATTTTATACTATTTCTATTTTATTTTATATTAGGTTGTAATTACTTGAGCATTGTTAGAAGAGCGCCTGAGACTCAAGCATTTCACTGCCTGTGAGGAGACCTGTTGATCCCGGTCCATCAGGACCATGTGGCTGCAGCTGAGGTCCTGGAGCTGCAGACGGTGAAGCAGCAGGACTCAGGGACATGTGTGGAGACCTTTATCATGAAGGAAGGTTTGAATCCTCCACAACTGAAGCTGAGATGATTCCACAGGAGAGGAGCTTGATGCTGAAGCTCTGGAACGACTTCCTGCTGGAGCCGGATTCTACCATCAACACGTCTGGAGCAGTGTCCTGCATCCTTTGAGACATGATGAGGTGCAAGGAGGGGGGGGGGGCTATGGTTAGAGGAAGGTTTAGATCAGGTCTAGGTTAGGTTTAGGGTTAGTCATTTAGTTTGCATGGTTCAGCTTGGTTCACCCACGCCCCCCGCGCTGACCTTTGACCCTGAGATGTTCTTACTGCTCCACAGCGCCCCCTCTGTTCAGAAACTTCTCCTGCTCCTACTTCCTGTTTGTCTCCTCCGGTGTCTCCGTGTCTCACACTCTTCTGTGTCTCTCTCTCTCTCTCTCTCTCCCTCACACACACACACACACACACACACACACACACGGACACACTCCCCCGGCGAGCAGCGAACCCACCGGGAGGATGTGGACTCAGTGACCGGGACAGGGAGCAGGGAGCCCGGCTGGATTCTGAGGACGAGCCGCTGTTTTTAAACCATTAAACCTCCCTCTGCTGCTAATGCTAATGACACCGAGCTAATTAGCTGCTGAGCTAACCAGGTTAGTTAAACTGGGTAAAGTGGTTTAAAGACAAAGCTGCTAATAGGCTACAGCTAACTGGTTTAAATTAGCATAGTTTGACGAGTTAGTATCGTTTTGAGTTAGACTGGGTTAGTTAATCCGGGTCAGACTGGAGTTAACTGGTTTATTTCCAGTTTAAAGTTCAATAAATCCAGATTTAAATGTAGTTCGGGTTCGGTTCATGTTTAAATTAAAGATAACTGTAAAACTCAGATTGTTAATAATCCGGTTTTATTAAATTGAGTTTCAACCTGGTTAGTTAACATGAGTGAGCGTGTGAACGCTAGTTGTGAGTTGAACAGGGACTTTAAACCAGAGTCAGGTCTGGATCTTAAAACCAGTTGGTCGGTTAGTTAGTGGGTTCAGACGCAGGTTTGAACAGGGACCTGGTCTGAAACTTTGAAGTGGTTCTTTGGGTCTTGATGAATTCAGTCCAGGTTTAATTCGGGTTCAGTCCCGGGTTCACGATGGCAGAGCTCCACCAGACCCCCGCCTCACTGTGCTGCTGCCGTAAACCGCTGCCGGTCTCTGGGGCCCGGCGTGTCGGAGACTCCGGTCGTCCCCAGGTAGGCCTGCGCCCAGAGGCTCTGCGACGCCCCCTGGTGGACGTGGCCTCAGCGTCCAACTTCAGGTGCTTTCAGCTGCGGCACTTCCACCTGGACCTGCGGCTTAACTTTGCTGTGAAGGAGATGAGCGGCTGGATGGTTCTGGATCTGATCCCAGTCCACCCGGGGGTCCACACCCTGGTCCTGGACTCCCACTGCTCTCTGTTAATCCACTCTATCGACTGTAAGGCCCCGGGGTCCGGACAGGAGGAGCCCGTGTCCCTCACGTACCGGGTCGATCCCTTCACAGACTACGGATCTTCACTCAACATCAGCCTCCCGCCGGCCGCCGTGAGACCAGGACGACTGATCCAGATCACGATCCGCTACAGCACCACGGACGGACCGGCGGTAAGAGACCTCGACGTAAACACGGTGGACCTTCCTTCAGCTTTGTCCACACACTGTCCAATGTCTGTCCCCGGTCCAGGACGTCTCTCATAGGGACACAGCTGATTGATTCATCACATCCATCATTTATCAACAGGCCGCTGAAAAGGTTCTGATGATAATGGCCTGAAGCTAGCTCTCTCTCTCTCTCTCTCTCTCTCTCTCTCTCTCTCTCTCTCTCTCTCTTGTTCTCTCTCTCTCTCTCTCGTTCTCTCTCTGTCTCTCTCTCTCTCTGTCTCTCTCTTGTTCTCTCTCTCTCTCTCTTGTTCTCTCTCTCTTGTTCTCTCTCTCTCTCTTGTTCTCTCTCTCTCGTTCTCTCTCTCTGTCTCTTGTTCTTTCTCTCTCTCTCTCTTGTTCTCTCTCTCTCTCTCAGATCTGGTGGCTGGACTCGGAGCTGACCTGTGGTCGGTCTCGTCCTCTCGTCTTCACTCAGGGTCACTCGGTGTGTAACCGCTCCTTCTTCCCCTGCTTCGACACGCCCGCTGTTAAAAGCACGTACACGGCTTCCATCAGGGTGAGTCCTGAACTTTGACCCCTGACCTGCTGGACTCATGTATGTTGAACGTTGGACTTGATGTCTTGTCCTCGGCTCCAGGTTCCAGACGGCGTCACGGTGCTGATGAGTGCGTCTCGGAGCTCGTACTCCAAACCGGACCGGGTCTTCCAGTTCTCTATGGACTCTCCGGTTCCCTCCTACCTGGTGGCGTTGGTGGCGGGTGAGATGCAGCACGTGGACGTCGGCCCGAGGTTGGTTCAGAATAAATTGTCAGCTGATTCTGACACTCAGGGCTGTAATAGGATGACTCGTGACCTTTGACCTCTGTCCACTTGTAGGAGTCGAGTGTGGGCAGAGCCATGTCTGTTGTCCTGTGCGGTCAAGAAGCTAGGGGGCAGTGTGGAGCGGTGGCTGGGCGTGGCCGAGGAGCTGTTTGGTCCCTACCTGTGGGGCAGGTGAGTCCCTCTCCACTACACAGATGGAGCTCAGGGCTTTCAGGGGTTAATGGTGAATGATTCGGTATAGTGGTGAGTAGACAACCGGTGCACTGTCCCTTTAAGAACACATTAAAACCACACCCACCCTCCCCCAGGTGTGACATCGTGTTCCTTCCCCCCTCCTTCCCCATCGTCGCCATGGAGAATCCCTGTCTCACCTTCATCATCGCCTCCATCCTGGAGAGCAGCGAGTTCCTCCTCATCGACGTCATCCACGAGATCGCACACGGCTGGTTCGGCAACGCCGTGACCAACGCCACGTGGGAGGAGATGTGGCTGAGCGAGGGGCTGGCCACCTACGCCCAGAGGAGGATCACCACCGAGGCCTACGGTAGGACTACTGCTGCTGACACACGTGTGGAGTACTTGTACTGCAGATTGTCATGATGTCATCACACGTTTGGCCAGTGTGTAACTGTTGCTATGACAACTTCAGGTGAGGCATTCACCTGTCTGGAGACTGTCGTGCGATTGGACGCCCTCCACAGACAGTTGCGTCTCCTTGGAGACAACAACCCTGTGAGCAAACTGCAGATCAAGTTTGAGCCAGGTAACACACACACACACACACACACACACACACACACACACACACACACACACACACACACACACACACACACACACACACACACACACACACACAGACACACAGATGTGATGTCATCCCTCCTCCCTCCTCCAGGTGTGAATCCGAGCTCTCTGATGAATCTGTTCACGTACGAGAAAGGTTTCTGCTTCGTGTCCTATCTGTCTCAGCTCAGTGGAGACGTCCGGGGCTTCGACCGCTTCCTCAGGGTCAGCACACACACACACACACACACACACACACACACACACACACACACACACACACACACACACACACACACACACACATCACTGTCCAGCTGAGGTCAGAGGTCACCGTGTGTTGTGTGCTCTCAGGACTTCATCTCTCAGTTCCAGTTTAAAAGCGTTGTTGCTGACGACCTCATCGACTACTTCCTGGGTTATTTCCCTGAGCTGCAGGACGCCGCCCACAGAGAAGGTGAGAAGGGGGCGGTGACTCGTTTTTTGCAAAAAAAATCTGAAATGAAACCCTAAACAGCCCCCCCCCCCCCCCTCATCAGGCCTGGAGTTCGAGCGCTGGCTGAACGGCTGTGGACCTCCTCTATATGAACCGGACCTGTCAGCAGGGGGCGCTCTGATCCGGCCCGTCCAGGATCTGTGTGACCTGTGGACGAGAAGCGACGCCCCCGACCTTAGCGCCCTGACGACCTTTGACCTCTCAGCCTGGAGCACCTTCCAGATAGTCCTGTTCCTCGACCGCATGTTGGACCACTCGCCGCTGCCACACGGTAACACTGCGTACCTCCACTTCCTGCTGTGACATCATCACGTCACAGTGACACTTTAATTGATCCAGAGCTGATGAGGCAGGACTCTCTGACTCTGTCTCTTTGTTTCCCTGTTTCTGTCTCTTTGTCTCTGTCTGACTCTTTGTCTCTTTGTGTCTGTGACTCTTTGTCTCTTTGTTTCCCTGTTTCTGTCTCTTTGTCTCCCTGACTCTTTGTCTCTGTCTGACTCTTTGTCTCTTTGTGTCTGTGACTCTTTGTCTCCCTGTTTCTGTCTCTTTGTCTCCTTTTCTTTCTCTGATTATGTCCCTCTGACTGTCTCTCTGTGTCTTTGTCTCTTTGTGTCTGTGACTCTTTGTCTCTTTGTGTCTGTGACTCTTTGTCTCTTTGTGTCTGTGACTCTTTGTCTCTTTGTCTCCCTTTCTTTCTCTGATTATGTCCCTCTGACTGTCTCTCTGTGTCTTTGTCTCCTCAGATGTGATGCTGTGTCTGTCTAGTTGCTACTCGTCTCTGTTTGACGGTTTGAACGCTGAGGTTCAGATTCGCTGGCTCCAGATGGTCGTGAGGAACACGTTCGATCCCGACGTCCCACGAGTCCGAGCCTTTCTGCACAAACACGTGAGAACACGACCATGTTCCCGACTGACACTACTCATACACTAGTACTGCAGTCATACAACCCTGTGAGTATGTGTGACAGCTGTCCGTCATGTTGACAGACGTCCCGGATGTACACCGTGCCGCTGTACGAGGACCTGGTGGCCGGGGTGTTGAAGTGCGTTGCCGTGGAGATCTTCTACCAGACCCAGCGGCGTCTTCACCCGAACCTTCGCCGGACGCTGCAGCAGATCCTGTTTGGAGCCGGCTCAGCCAATCAGAACAGCTCGTCTCTCCCGGTTCCATCCCCCGCCACGCCGCCGCTGCATCCCACGGCCACGCCCACGGCCACGGCCACGCCCACTGCCGCCATCGCTCTGAGGGATGTCAATGTGTCGGCATGACGACGGTCATGGGATAGAATTCTGGCTATGATTGGTCCGACAAACGATGTAAGATGTTGCTATGACAACAGCGGAGTGCTACAGACACTGAAAGTTGAAACACTGACATCACGACAGGAAGTACAGTCCATGTGTGGGTGTTTGAGGGTCAGAGGTCATGGCCTGGACCTTCATCATGTGACCTGAGCTGATTTTCTTGTTCAAACCGATGCGGCCTCAGCGTGACCTTTAAACCTTGAATGGATTCAGGGGGAGGAGTCATTGGGTGGCATCACCTGAGCGGCCTTAACGCTGTGTCACTGCAGCCGTCCAATCACCAGCGACCTAAGATTCACTGTGACAAGAAACCAGACATTTCAATACTTCACTTTTTACACTGAAGCAGAAACGTCTCATGATTTATCATTTGATTTAAATTAAATAAAAAAACACTTGATACAAGAACATGGTTTCTACTTTATTTAAAAAGTATGGGTTCTCAGCTCATTCAAATAAAAGGGATCAATGTTATTGATTACAAAACAGAATAAAAGTAAATGTTAAAATGATTAGTTTAATAAACTGTCCTTTTAATATTTTAAACTCATCTTGTCTAATGTTTTATTTTATAATAAAAGTATAAAGGGCCCATATTGTGTAAATTTGTTTTACTATCAGTAATGACTTGAAGGGGCCAGTAGGGGGCCTCAACATGAACAAACAGTCACTGAGTCCGTTCTAAGAAATGTGTTCTTGAACCGTCTGGTTCTTCCTCCTCCCTATGATGTCATATGGGATCGCACTGGTCTCTCAGCCCCACCCAGCCGGTACCAGTGCAGCCTCCTCACCTCACCCCCCCTCTCCAGCACCACCGCCTGAACGCGACACCAAGCAGACTGGCTGTGTTCAGGACGAGGTAACGCAGACATTACTCATGACTGTCCTGCTAAGAGGTGGACAGACATGAGGACGGTGTCCCTTCCGGTCAGAAACATCCGGTTGTAAGGTCTGTGAACATGTGGCTGGTTTTCTACAGATGTAAACAAACAAACATCCAAATGAACAAGCTCAGCTGTGTTGTGTTTACCAGAGAGATCAGCGTGCCAGAGAGAGACGGGTGATAGGCCCGGTCGCTTGTCACTCAAAGGGCAGTCAGCCAATCAGGCTCATGCTGGAGGAGGGGCCCATACACACTGAAACAGCCTGTCCTCTCTGCAGCTCCAGAGAGGACAGCAGAGAGGACAGGAGAGAGGACAGCAGAGAGGACAGCAGAGAGGACAGGAGAGAGGACAGGAGAGAGGACAGCAGAGAGGACAGGGAGTGAGGACAGGAGAGAGGACAGGAGAGAGGACAGGGAGTGAGGACAGCAGAGAGGACAGCAGAGAGGACAGCAGAGAGGACAGGGAGTGAGGACAGGAGAGAGGACAGGAGAGAGGACAGGGAGAGAGGACAGCAGAGAGGACAGGAGAGAGGACAGGAGAGAGGACAGCAGAGAGGACAGGAGAGAGGAAAGGAGAGAGGACAGGAGAGAGGACAGCAGAGAGGACAGCAGAGAGGACAGGAGAGAGGACAGGAGAGAGGACAGGAGAGAGGACAGGAGAGAGGACAGCAGAGAGGACAGGAGAGAGGACAGCAGAGAGGACAGGAGAGAGGACAGCAGAGAGGACAGCAGAGAGGACAGGAGAGAGGACAGCAGAGAGGACAGGAGAGAGGACAGCAGAGAGGACAGCAGAGAGGACAGGAGAGAGGACAGGAGAGAGGACAGGAGAGAGGACATCCAACACCTCAAATTAAATCACAGAAAGCTGTAAAACATGGGTCTTTAATACTTTAACGTTTGAGCAAAATAAAAATGTATTTAGATTTTAGTTCATCTGTAATGTTCAAACTTAAGGAAAATAAATTCACTAATACCGGTAAATGTGAAATGTTAAACATGACGTTTCCGGACTAAGGCAGAAGTCTCTTTATAAAAATGTATCATTATTATAAAATCGTCTTTTACTTTGAAGTGCTCCATCGGAAGTGCTCTCCATATTTTGTTGGTTTTGAGGATCGAACATCAAGAAACACAGACAGACAGAGAGACAGACAGAGACACAGACAGAGAGAGAGACAGACATACAGAGAGACAGGCAGACATAGATACACAGACAGACAGAGAGACAGACAGAGAGACAGAGCGAGAGGCAGACAGAGAGATAGACAGACAGACAGACAGGCAGACAGAAAGAGAGACACAGACATACAGAGAGACAGGCAAGTGAGGGCCACACCACTCCACCTCATGAGGGCCACGCACCTCCACAAGGTTAGAGACACAGATAGAGAAAGTGAGACACAGAAAGAGGGAGAGAGACTCAGACAGACAGACAGACAGACAGACAGAGAGACAGACAGAGAGACAGACAGACAGACAGAAAGAGACACAGACAGACAGAGAGACAGGCAGACAGAGAGACAGACAGACAGAAAGAGAGAGAGAGACAGAGAGACAGACAGAGAGACAGATGGGGAGAGGGTGGAGGTACATCCTGATGATAATGACAGATTGATTGTGTTCAGTGACGAACTATCAATTAGGGGCGGACTTTTTTAAATTAATTAATTAATTAATTTGGTAGGAATGGAATCTAAGATAAGTTGGTTTAGAACATGAGATTATTTTGGACTATAATTATTATTGTCAACTTGAATATTAAAGTAACAGTTGTATCTGTTTTTCGGACTAAGTTTGATTATTGATCAGTGATGGATGTCAGTGATTAGTCATCAGTCGTAGTTTTATAAAATGTTGAACTGCTCCTTTAAAAATCCTCCGTCATCAGTGACATCATCAACCGTGCTGCCTGTGATTGGTGGGTTGGTTGTAACCGGCCCTCAGGTCGTCTTCTTCTTCTGCTCCATTAATCCTGTTCTCTGCTGCTCTCCTCCTCCGCCTCTGATTGGTGGCTGGAGGTCACGTGACTGCTGCTTCGGTTTGTTTTGTCCCGCAGATAAAAGCTTCCCCAGTGACGTGAGCACAGATAAAGAATTTCTGAGCTGCTGGATTCACTTTACAACTCTCTGACAAATATTTAGAGGATTGTATTTTGAAAGGTTCGTTTTCGTACATTACTCAGGTTTTATATGTACATTTAATCAGCTGTGTTTTATTTTGTACATTTGCTAATTTGTTATAATGTAGTTTGTTCAGTAATTGTGTAGAAAAATACTTTGTTATTAGATTATTATTCTAAATTTATTCACAGAAACTGAATTTTGTGTTTTTATATTTTCAACTTCTTTGTTTATTTTAAATGGTCTTAGAAATATTTTATAATTTAATTTTCAATTCATGTTAAAAAGATAGTAAAAACGTATGTATTTTTATATCAACTGAATTTCAGATTTATATGGATAATATTCTCTTGAATTAGAAAAGCTAGTTTTCTGTATTTCTGTCTATTTTTTAAATATTTGCATTTAACAAGATTTAGATTTGAGTTAAAAAATATTGTTTTTTAATGTTTTTTTAAATATATAATCACTTAAATTAATTGTCACTTAGTTACCACATAGTTGTAACATCAGGTTCAGCCAATCAACAGAACAGAAACAGCTCCTCGTCACATCAGCGGGCGACAACGCCGCCGCCACCGGAGACGCAAAGCCCGGCGGATGGAGAAGGTAAATAGACACACACAGCTACACACAGCTACACACAGACACACACAGCTACACACAGACACACACACAGACCATTACACACTTGCTTGTAACTGAAACTCTTCTGTCTTCAAATGGCTGTGTGTTAATTCACCTTCACTGTCTCTCTGTCTCTCTCCACCTGTCTGTCTGTCAGTCTGTCTCTCTCAGCAGTCTCACTGACTCGACCATGTCCCTCCACATCATCACTGTGTCTCTGAACATGGGTGAGTGACGAGGTCCGGTCTGCTCCTCACCGGGTGACAGTTAACCAGGTGACAGTTAACCAGGTGACAGTTAACCAGCTGATATTTAACCAGGTGACAGTTAACCAGGTGACATTTAACCAGGTAACATTTAACCAGGTGACATTTAACCAGGTGACAGTTAACCAGGTGACATTTAACCAGGTAACATTTAACCAGGTGACATTTAACCAGGTAACATTTAACCAGGTGACATTTAACCAGGTAACATTTAACCAGGTGACATTTAACCAGGTAACATTTAACCAGGTGACAGTTAACCAGGTGACAGTTAACCAGGTGACATTTAACCAGGTGACATTTAACCAGGTGACATTTAACCAGGTAACATTTAACCAGGTGACATTTAACCAGGTAACATTTAACCAGGTGACATTTAACCAGGTAACATTTAACCAGGTGACAGTTAACCAGGTGACAGTTAACCAGGTGACATTTAACCAGGTGACATTTAACCAGGTGACATTTAACCAGGTAACATTTAACCAGCTGATATTTAACCAGGTGACAGTTAACCAGGTGACAGTTAACCAGCTGATATTTAACCAGCTGATATTTAACCAGGTGACAGTTAACCAGGTGACAGTTAACCAGGTGACAGTTAACCAGGTAACATTTAACCAGGTGACAGTTAACCAGGTGACAGTTAACCAGGTGACAGTTAACCAGGTGACATTTAACCAGGTGACAGTTAACAAGGTGACAGTTAACCAGGTGACAGTTAACCAGGTAACATTTAACCAGGTGACAGTTAACCAGGTGACAGTTAACCAGGTAACATTTAACCAGGTGACAGTTAACCAGCTGATATTTAACCAGCTGATATTTAACCAGGTGACAGTTAACCAGGTGACAGTTAACCAGCTGATATTTAACCAGGTGACAGTTAACCAGCTGATATTTAACCAGGTGACAGTTAACCAGGTAACATTTAACCAGGTGACAGTTAACCAGCTGATATTTAACCAGGTGACAGTTAACCAGGTGACAGTTAACCAGCTGATATTTAACCAGCTGATATTTAACCAGGTGACAGTTAACCAGGTGACATTTAACCAGGTGACAGTTAACCAGGTGACAGTTAACCAGCTGATATTTAACCAGGTGACAGTTAACCAGGTGACAGTTAACCAGCTGATATTTAACCAGGTGACAGTTAACCAGCTGATATTTAACCAGGTGACAGTTAACCAGGTAACATTTAACCAGGTGACAGTTAACCAGCTGATATTTAACCAGGTGACATTTAACCAGGTAACATTTAACCAGGTGACATTTAACCAGGTGACAGTTAACCAGGTGACAGTTAACCAGCTGATATTTAACCAGGTGACAGTTAACCAGGTAACATTTAACCAGGTGACAGTTAACCAGCTGATATTTAACCAGGTGACAGTTAACCAGGGGACATTTAACCAGGTAACATTTAACCAGGTGACATTTAACCAGGTAACATTTAACCAGGGGACATTTAACCAGGTGACAGTTAACCAGGTGACATTTAACCAGGTGACATTTAACCAGATGACATTTAACCAGATGACATTTAACCAGGTAACATTTAACCAGCTGATATTTAACCAGGTGACAGTTAACCAGGTAACATTTAACCAGGTAACATTTAACCAGGTGACATTTAACCAGCTGATATTTAACCAGGTGACAGTTAACCAGGTGACATTTAACCAGGTGACATTTAACCAGGTGACATTTAACCAGGTGACATTTAACCAGGTGACATTTAACCAGGTAACATTTAACCAGGTAACATTTAACCAGGTAACATTTAACCAGGTAACACTTGACCAGGTGACATTTAACCATGTGACATTTAACCAGGTAACATTTAACCAGGTAACACTTGACCAGGTGACATTTAACCATGTGACATTTAACCAGGTGACATTTAACCAGGTAACACTTGACCAGGTGACATTTAACCATGTGACATTTAACCAGGTGACATTTAACCAGGTAACACTTGACCAGGTGACAGTTAACCAGGTGACATTTAACCAGGTGACATTTAACCAGGTGACATTTAACCAGGTAACATTTAACCAGGTAACATTTAACCAGGTAACACTTGACCAGGTGACATTTAACCATGTGACATTTAACCAGGTAACATTTAACCAGCTGATATTTAACCAGGTGACAGTTAACCAGATGACAGTTAACCAGGTGACATTTAACCAGCTGATATTTAACCAGGTAACATTTTACCAGGTGACATTTAACCAGCTGATATTTAACCAGGTGACAGTTAACCAGCTGACATTTAACCAGGTGACATTTAACCATGTGACATTTAACCAGGTGACATTTAACCAGGTGACATTTAACCAGGTAACATTTAACCAGATGACATTTAACCAGGTAACATTTAACCAGGTGACATTTAACCAGGTGACATTTAACCAGGTAACATTTAACCAGATGACATTTAACCAGGTAACATTTAACCAGGTAACATTTAACCAGGTGACAGTTAACAATGTGACATTTAACCAGGTAACATTTAACCAGGTAACACTTGACCAGGTAACATTTAACCAGGTAACATTTAACCAGGTAACATTTAACCAGGTAACACTTGACCAGGTGACATTTAACCAGGTAACATTTAACCAGGTGACATTTAACCAGGTAACATTTAACCAGGTGACATTTAACCAGTTAACATTTAACCAGGTAATCAGATACTATGCAACCAGGTCACCAGGTTACTAGTTAAGCAGTTAATCCAGTATTTTGAAACTGATTGTCTTTGTTTACTTCATGTCACAGAGTTTTGAATATGAGAAGACACCTGCTGGTTATGTCAGGAAAAGCGATGTTAACGTAAATAATAATGATCACATTACCAAAAAAACAAGAGACACAAGAAATGATTGAGTTTGTGTTTAACATGAAAGTTAAGGTGTCTGTCTCCACCTGTCTCCACCTGTCTCCACCTGTCTCCACCCGTCTCCACCTGTCTCCCTCTCAGAGAGGTATAACTCCCTTGGCGTCAGTATAGTGGGTCAAAGTTACGAACGAGGAGACGGAGGAATTTATGTCGGCTCCATCCTGAAAGGAGGAGCAGTCGCAGCGGAGGGACGCATCGAGCCTGGAGACATGTTACTGCAGGTACTACTACTACTGTAGCATTACAACTGAAGTAATACTATTACTTTAATACTGTAATAGTACTTCTACAGTCCTCTGTAGTACTGTTAAACTACTGCAGTTATCTCATAAGCTGTTTTCAGACATGAGCTCTAGATAAAATCCAGAGCTTCTCCAGAGTTTGTGTTTCACAGCTGAACAACTCAGCATCAGATCCTCCTCATGGTTCAGGTGAGAGGTGGAGCTGCCGGCAGAGGTCATGTGATCATGTTCACATCAACTGCCCCCCCCCCCCTCCCCACACTCACTCTGTGAATCAGTGGAGGATCCTCTGCTGTTCACACTGCTCCTGGATCTAGACTTTATACAGGAGGAGGAGGACAGGCTGAGTGTGATCCTCCAGAGAAGATCCAGAGAACTGAGGAGCTCAGGTCTGGAAGCTGCTATACTGTAGTACTGTACCACTGTAGTATTGTAATACCGCACTACTATTGATTGTACTAATGGTAACATAAGCAGTTTGTTGTGTTTAAGGTGAATGACATCAACTTTGAAAACATGTGTAACGACGATGCCGTTCGAGTCCTGAGAGACGTCGTCCACAAACCAGGGTCAGAACATTCTACTTCCTCCATAAGTCAAAGTCAACTTTATTACAACTTTTAACAGGACACAGACGGGACTGAAATCTTGTTTCTCTCTGATCTATGGTGTAAATTTTAGTGGACGGAACATTTCAGTACTCAACACAAAAATACTTCATGGAAAGTAATGTAATGTACATCCACAGGATGTAGTAAGTAGGGGCCTGAGCACACACCCGTGGGGCCCCTGTGCTCAGTGTGATGGAGCCGATCCTCAGCTGCTGAGGGACGATCAACTTCATATGAGTCTTACTGGTCCAGGTGTACTCCTGGAGTACTCCTGTAGTACTCCTGTAGTACTCCAGTAGTACTCCTGTAGGTCAGTGTGTTGGGTGTGTGAAAATGGACAGAAGAAGCAACGTCAGCTGCTGGTAGACAACTGGGTATCAAACTAGTGCAGATGACTTTCAATCAAACATGTCACCAACTTTGTTCTAACTCAAACTACTGCTCTGGAGAGACGTCATCCACAAACCAGGGTCAGACACACTGTGCAACTGTCCCTGTCTTCACCCCCTGTCTGTCTTCAACACCTGTCTGTCTTCACCACCTGTCTGTCTTCACCCCCTGTCTGTCTTCACCACCTGTCTGTCTTCAACACCTGTCTGTCTTCACCACCTGTCTGTCTTCACCACCTGTCTGTCTTCAACACCTGTCTGTCTTCACCACCTGTCTGTCTTCACCACCTGTCTGTCTTCAACACCTGTCTGTCTTCACCCCCTGTCTGTCTTCAACACCTGTCTGTCTTCACCACCTGTCTGTCTTCACCCCCTGTCTGTCTTCACCACCTGTCTGTCTTCAACACCTGTCTGTCTTCACCACCTGTCTGTCTTCACCACCTGTCTGTCTTCACCCCCTGTCTGTCTTCACCACCTGTCTGTCTTCAACACCTGTCTGTCTTCACCACCTGTCTGTCTTCAACACCTGTCTGTCTTCACCACCTGTCTGTCTTCACCACCTGTCTGTCTTCAACACCTGTCTGTCTTCACCACCTGTCTGTCTTCAACACCTGTCTGTCTTCACCACCTGTCTGTCTTCACCCCCTGTCTGTCTTCACCACCTGTCTGTCTTCACCACCTGTCTGTCTTCAACACCTGTCTGTCTTCACCACCTGTCTGTCTTCAACACCTGTCTGTCTTCACCACCTGTCTGTCTTCACCCCCTGTCTGTCTTCACCACCTGTCTGTCTTCACCCCCTGTCTGTCTTCACCACCTGTCTGTCTTCACCACCTGTCTGTCTTCAACACCTGTCTGTCTTCACCACCTGTCTGTCTTCACCACCTGTCTGTCTTCAACACCTGTCTGTCTTCAACACCTGTCTGTCTTCACCACCTGTCTGTCTTCAACACCTGTCTGTCTTCACCACCTGTCTGTCTTCACCCCCTGTCTGTCTTCACCACCTGTCTGTCTTCACCACCTGTCTGTCTTCAACACCTGTCTGTCTTCACCACCTGTCTGTCTTCAACACCTGTCTGTCTTCACCACCTGTCTGTCTTCACCCCCTGTCTGTCTTCACCACCTGTCTGTCTTCACCCCCTGTCTGTCTTCACCACCTGTCTGTCTTCAACACCTGTCTGTCTTCACCACCTGTCTGTCTTCACCACCTGTCTGTCTTCACCACCTGTCTGTCTTCAACACCTGTCTGTCTTCACCACCTGTCTGTCTTCAACACCTGTCTGTCTTCACCACCTGTCTGTCTTCACCCCCTGTCTGTCTTCACCACCTGTCTGTCTTCACCACCTGTCTGTCTTCAACACCTGTCTGTCTTCACCACCTGTCTGTCTTCACCACCTGTCTGTCTTCAACACCTGTCTGTCTTCACCACCTGTCTGTCTTCAACACCTGTCTGTCTTCACCACCTGTCTGTCTTCACCCCCTGTCTGTCTTCACCACCTGTCTGTCTTCACCCCCTGTCTGTCTTCACCACCTGTCTGTCTTCACCACCTGTCTGTCTTCACCACCTGTCTGTCTTCAACACCTGTCTGTCTTCACCACCTGTCTGTCTTCACCCCCTGTCTGTCTTCACCACCTGTCTGTCTTCACCACCTGTCTGTCTTCAGTGCAGTGACGTTGACTGTAGCCAAATGTTGGGATTCGAACCCTCGGAGCTGCTTCCCGTTGCCGAGAAGTGAGTGACCAATAGAAGAGTTCACTTTACTTTATCATGTTAGTAACATATCATCATAGAAATTGTGTGATTTATTAAAATGACGTTAATGTCCGTCATTCTTTAACTGAAGGTGAACCTGTCCGCCCCATCGACCCCGCTGCCTGGGTGTCTCACACCGCCGCCATGACGGGGAAGCTCCTCCCACACTATGGTCAGACTCCCATCAGCCACTGCAGCACCTGCCCACCTTTCCATCCATGACCTCAACAGTCATCTGCTGGTGTTTCCTCAGGCGTCAATGAAGAACACCACCTCAGCATCCACAGTGACATCACAGATGTTGTCAAGGCCATGACTGATCCAGAGTCAGGCCTGGAGGTTCGGGACAGGATGTGGTTGAAGATCACGATCCCTAATGCGTTCATCGGTGAGAGCGGGTGTGAGCAGCAGAAAACGCTCGGCACCGAACCATGAAGATAACTTACCTTCTGTTTATCTTCGGTGTGTTCAGGGTCCGATGTGGTCGACTGGCTCCTCTGCAACGTGGACGGTTTGACTGAGCGCCGCCAAACCAGGAAGTACGCAGGCAACTTGCTGAAGGCCGGATTCATCAGAAACACCATCAACAAGGTCACGTTCTCCGAGCAGTGCTACTACGTGTTCGGAGATGTCTGCGGTGGTGAGGACTCACACAAACATTAAAGCAAGAAGTCTCTGAAGCTGCAGTTCTTCTCCTGACCACAAGATGATGATAAAAAGTCAAACAAATTCAGAATCATCCCAAACCCTGATGTTTAATTATTTCCATTTGTTTGTGTCAAATGGTTCGGGGGTCTGGTCTCAGGTAGCAGGTCTAAGGTTCAGGTCTTTGGTAGATGGTCTTAGGTCTCTGGTAGCTGATCTCAGGTCTTTGGTAGCTGGTGTCTGGTTGCTGTTTTTTGGTGGCTGGTCTCAGGTTCTGGTCTCTGGTCTCAGGTTTCTTGTTGCTGGTCTCTAGTTCAGGTCTAACCTGCACTCTGGTGCCCCGTGTCTTTCAGGTCTGGGTCTGATGTCTCTACTGGATCATGTCTCCAGTCAAGGAGGAGGATCAGAGTTTGACCCTCCAGGTTCTGGACCCCAGTGGCCTCCAGCCTTCCCCTACCTGTCCCCCATCATTCCTCACCCCTACAGCTGTCCTCACCCCCCCAACCAGCTGCCGGCCTGGGAGGGAGGAAGTCGCCACAGTGAAGGTGAGAAAGTGTTTCCTGTTCTGATCACTCGTTAATAAGCCCATCACAGATCCATAGAAATATACTTCCTGTCCATGTGTGACCGAACAGGAAGCAGTGAATCAAGCTGCAGTGATGGTCTGAAGGAGGGAGGAGCCAGCCAATCACAGCTTACCAAACAACTCGTTAAGGAGTTTGCCAACGACAACAGGGCCCGGCCAACCCTGTCCTCCATTTCTGGTCTCCATAGCAACAAATACCCAAAGGACTCCCCCCCGTCTCCCGATCGAAGACAAAACGTGTCCTCGGTCTCACAGCCCCTCCAGCTCGCCATGGGAAACCCCGGTGATTACTTTGCAGATGTAATGTGACTCCCTCCCACGACTCCGCCCCCTGTTACCTGATGTCACTGTTTGTCTTTCACTCCTAACATGAATATATTATGATGTCACAGCTGTCTGTACATTCTGCTTCATTATAAAATCTCAGCCTTCCTGTGTGGAACTTCCTGTCGCCGTCTTTCCAAAATAAAGCTCAGGACAAATCTTTAGGTTTTTTCATTACAAAACTTCTATTAAGTTTTCAGGTTGTCATGGTCCCATTGCCGTGAACTTGATAACTGAAGAACTCCTCTAAAGAATATCTTCAAAATCCCTCAGGTCCCTGTGAACCTTAGCAGCGTCTGTAGAGAGGATAACTTCATCCGGGCCGCTCCCCTGGACCCTGCTCACCTGATGCAGACCGTTTGAGGTTCAGTCCTGGTCCACAGACTTCAGGGGGACCAGTCGTCTGTGAAGTTAGACACAGGAAGTCTGCTGAAGTTTTGTTGAATAATTTGCTTCATGTTTGAATTAGTGTCTGAATTCCCTTTTTTTTAAAAATCATTTCTGAGCATCTGATATTTTTAACCAGGAAGACAAATTAAGATAAGACCCGCCCTACCTGGCCTCGGATTGGCTTTCTCCGATATTCAATCAATCAATCACATTTTATTTGTATAGCCCATGTTCACAATTCCTAGTTCGTCTCATTGGACTTTAACCCGGTGAGACATCCTTAGTTGTTAAGCCTCCAGAGTCAAACCACTAAAACCTATGAAGAGGGTAAAGAACGTATGACCTCAGGATGGTTTCTTAGTCTCATCCTAACTAACAATCAGCGGCCGAGTAATGCGCCCGAGCTTTAGAGGACAGAAAACTCTGTTGTAGACTGCTGCGAACAGCGCCCTCTGCCGGCTCAGGCACCGGCTGCAGCGCCGACATCTTGACTCTGAGGAGCCGAGTCACGGTCAAACGGGATGGAGCCGCGGCGCCCGGTGTCCTGGAGGACAGCACCGGGGGACAGCACCCGAGGACCGCCGGTGTCCCGGAGGACAGCACCGGGGGACAGCACCCGAGGACCGCCGGTGTCCTGGAGGACAGCACCGGAGGACAGCACCAGAGGACCGCCGGTGTCCCGGAGGACAGCACCAGAGGACCGCCGGTGTCCTGGAGGACAGCACCGGTGTCCCAGGGTCTGTCCGCAGCGGAGACGTTAGCAGGTGATGCTACCAACATCATCAGGTATTAATCGATGATCGATAACTGATCACTGTGGTTAATCTGTGCTGAGTCATCGAAACTGGTTGTTAAACTCACCGATTTCTGCATCTCAACGGACGTGACTGGGCGGTTTAAGTAGCACCATTAAAACTTTAATTATTACGTAACACGCGATGCACAGTTATTGTTCGTGATGCCGAAGGCTCCGTCAGAGTCCCGGTCACCGGCTGGTTTGAACCCTCACACCGGGTTCACGTGTATCTGCGTCAAAGCAACTAATCAAATTAAAGTCTGAGAATTTTAATTGGAGTTCGGAGCGTGTCCATCAAAACGGCTTGATGAGCCTCCTGTTATCTGTGTATAGGAGGAGCAGCTGCTAAGCTAACATGCTAACATGCAGTTAATCTGGTCATTTAACATTAAACAAATGTATATATAAAACTATATAGGAAACTATTGAAGCAGAAATGAACAGAAATTATAATATAATGTATAAAATATCTGTAAATTAAGTTTGACTGTTTCTGTTCATAGAAAATATTTCCTCAACAAGTAGAATTAAGAAAAAAAATAAAATAAAAAATATATACTACAAAACTATATCCTCGTGACTAAAGTCAGACACCGTCAGAGACTGACTCACACAGACAGAGAACGACAGACACTAATGGTCACTGGGGTCCAGAACCTGGTGGGTCACACTCTCATCCTCCTCCTGGACTGGAGACATGATCCAATAGAGACATCAGACCCAGACCTGAAAGTCAGAGAGGGCTCCTGGCGGATCCTGCCAGGAGCCTATGCTTGTCTCAAAGACGAAGCCTTGCTAGGACACACGTCCGGGACAGAGGAACTGAGGTTGGCTCATCAAATCAGTTCTGGTTCCTCCGTCCTGTGATCTCACTCTTCACACCAGCGTCTGACATCTGAAGACATGACCACGAAGTCCATCATTAAACCAACGTGGTGTCATAAATCCATCTGATGATTTCATTTGCATCATAACAAACTAGAAATTAGAATGTGTCACTTCCCGAGTACTCTGCTTCTCTCGGTCCTGCTAACCTTGTCCCGTCTCGTCCGTCCAGGAGTCCAGGGGTGTGTCCTGTTGATGTCCTGTTGATGTCCTGTTGATGTCCTGTTGATGTCCTGCATCATGAGCAGCAGCTCCGTCCTCCAGTCTCCAGCACACGTCATGTGACTGACAGCTGGCGCCATGCCAACGCTCTGCTGACAGATAAGCGAGGAGAAGATTGATCCTGCGAGCGGCCGGTAAACAGGAAGTGATGTCACCTCCGGACACCGCTGATGTGCTACTCTTCTGTGGTTTTTTTAGGTTTTGATTTTTGTAAACGTTGGATGAGAAAATCAAAAGCTAAAGAAAATACAGAGCAGACGGAAGACGACCAAAGATTTAAACACCTTCATCACCTGCTCACCTTCATCACCTTCTCACCTTCATCACCTGCTCACCTTCATCACCTGATCACCTTCATCACCTGTTCACCTTCATCTCCTTCTCACCTTCATCACCTTCTCACCTTCATCACCTGCTCACCTTCATCACCTGTTCACCTTCATCTCCTTCTCACCTTCATCACCTTCTCACCTTCATCACCTGCTCACCTTCATCACCTGTTCTCCTGCTCACCTTCATCACCTGTTCACCTTCATCACCTGCTCACCTTCATCACCTGCTCACCTTCATCACCTGATCACCTTCATCACCTGCTCACCTTCATCACCTGCTCACCTTCATCACCTTCTCACCTTCATCACCTGCTCACCTTCATCACCTGCTCACCTTCATCACCTGCTCACCTTCATCACCAGCTCACCTTCTCACCTTCATCACCTGCTCACCTTCATCACCTGCTCACCTTCATCACCTGCTCACCTTCATCACCTGCTCACCTTCATCACCTTCATCACCTGATCACCTTCATCACCTGCTCACCTTCATCACCTGTTCACCTTCATCACCTGCTCACCTTCATCACCTGTTCACCTTCATCACCTGTTCACCTGTTCACCTTCATCACCTGCTCACCTTCATCACCTTCATCACCTGATCACCTTCATCACCTGCTCACCTTCATCACCTGTTCACCTTCATCACCTGCTCACCTTCATCACCTGTTCACCTTCATCACCTGTTCACCTTCATCACCTGCTCACCTTCATCAACTGTTCACTCTCATCACCTGCTCACCTTCATCACCTGTTCACCTTCATCTCCTTCTCACCTTCATCACCTTCTCACCTTCATCACCTGCTCACCTTCATCACCTGTTCACCTTCATCTCCTTCTCACCTTCATCACCTTCTCACCTTCATCACCTGCTCACCTTCATCACCTGTTCTCCTGCTCACCTTCATCACCTGTTCACCTTCATCACCTGCTCACCTTCATCACCTGCTCACCTTCATCACCTGATCACCTTCATCACCTGTTCACCTTCATCACCTGTTCTCCTGCTCACCTTCATCACCTGTTCACCTTAATCACCTGATCACCTTCATCACCTTCTCACCTTCATCACCTGTTCACCTTCATCACCTGTTCACCTTCATCACCTGCTCACCTTCATCACCTGCTCACCTTCATCACATGTTCACCTGTTCACCTTCATCACCTTCTCACCTTCATCACCTGTTCACCTTCATCACCTGTTCACCTTCATCACCTGCTCACCTTCATCACCTGTTCACTCTCATCACCTGCTCACCTTCATCACCTGTTCACCTGCTCACCTTCATCACCTGTGGTGTACATTGAACAGCCAATCAGATTCCAGAACACACTGTGTCTGATGATTGGATCTGTGATTGTTTACTTTTTAAAATCATGTTTCCTCAGTAAAATGTTTTCCTCTGATTCTGATCTTGTTTCATTTGTAAAGAAAAGTTCTGTGGATTTTGATATTTGTGATTTCATTCATCTCTAATAAAAACAAACCAGATTGTTTATGATCACTATTAATACCGTGTGTTTTATTGTAGAATAAAGTGTTGGTTCGTTCATCAGGGACGAGGATCTGTCTTAGAGACCTGGACCTGAACTACGAAGCGGATCTGTGGTCATCAGGGACTTCAGGTTCCTAAGAGGCTTGGTACTTGTTGTCCTGGTAATCACCATGTTAACCCAACCTGAGCATCTGACCTGCTCCAGGTTCAGGTGGAGATAAGAGATCAAACAGTCTGAAGCTCCGCCCATTGACCAGCCCTTCCTTTGAACCATGACATCATGCTCTTAGAGGATCTGTGGACCTGGTGTGGATCGAGTCTCTGAGGAGGACCAGGGTCTTCAGAGACACATCCTCTGAGGAGTTTCTGAAGATCTAGATTCTCCTCAGAGGAAGAACCTCTCTCAGCTGCTGCAGCCCAACAGAACCAGCCTGACCAGTAAAGTGCTCCCAGTACCACAGACTGCAGCTGCTTCACTTACTGGTACTGATGTACTGGGAGTGTTAGTGGAGGAGAACCTACTTTAATACTTTGATCCTTCAAGGAGCTTCATCCTGTGAAATTATATAATTAAATACTAAACATTATAGAGTGAACATCATGGAAGGCTCCTTCACTTCCACACGTCTTGTTGACTCAACAAGACTTCACGGGTTAAGTCAACTCAGCATCACGTGACCACTAAGTCTTGATGGGTTTGTTGGGTTCAGTTGATAACTGATCCTGGGTAAGTTGAGCTCACTTTGCCGTACAGACCTGGTCCTGAGAGTCAGAACTGAGGGACACAGCAGCTCTCAGTGTGTGTGGATGGACAGATGAATGGATGGAGGTGTAATTAAATCCTCGTCCCTCAGCTCCGTCTGAAAGTTTGTCTCCTCCTCCGTTTCTGAGCGACATATCACCAGGAGCCCGGCACTCTGGACTCTGAGTCGTCCCCCCCCGGGCCCCGGGGCCTTCAGCCAGAAACACAGAGGCATTGTGGGATTCTGAGAAAAGAGAGGTCGAAGGTCAATTCATTCTTAATGTGTGTATTTGTTTGGTCCGTGTCCCATATGCTACCATGGAGGAGTCTGAGTTGATGACCTATACTACAGCCAGCCACCAGGGGAAGATCCAGATATCGGTTTTAACTCTTCGGAGCCATCATGCCAAACTTTATTCTGATATTTATTCTGATCAGAGTTTTTTCAGTTACTCAGATGGTCCTGGTCTCTGATGGTCCTGGTCTCAGTTGGTCCTGGTCTCTGATGGTCCTGGTCTCAGTTAGTCCTGGTCTCATTGTCCTGGTCTCTGATGGTCCTGGCCTTGTCTCTGATGGACCTGGTCTCAGTTGGTCCTGGTCTCTGATGTTCCTTGTCTCTGATGGTCTTGGTCTCAGATGATCCTGGTCTCAGTTGGTCCTGGTCTCTGATGGTCCTGGTCTCTGATGGTCCTGATCTCTAATGGTCCTGGTCTCAGATGGTCCTGGTCTCAGATGGTCCTGGTCTTTCTAATCAAAATGATTGAAGTTGAACACAAGAAAATAGAAAATACTTCTCGTCATAGTTTTTATTATTTAAAACTTTCTTCTGTGTTTTTTAGATTGGACAGAAATCTCTTGTGTTTTATGGCTGAGACTCCAGGTCCAGAATATCTGGTCTAATCCAGACCAGATGTGTAGAACCTCAGGAATGTGTTAAAGAACAAAGAGGAACCAGTGGAACCGGTTCGGTCTGCTCTCGTGTTGACTCCTCAGGGTTCTCATGCGTGTTTGGACAGATGTTCTGAGAGGAGACAAGACAAACATCTGGACGGCTGATGCTGGGAAAACACCTCAGGGTGGCCCTACCTGTGGCAACACACCCTGAGGGGCCCCTGGGCCCCGGGCCCCTCAGGGGCACAAGCAGGTCTGAAAGTTTGTGAATCTTCAGCGGAGACTCTGATCCAGAACCTAAACCAGAATCAATCTGAATCAAGATCAACCTGACCCTGGTTCCTTCTGAACCTGGACCTGCTCATATCTGAAGCGAAAGGGTTAAACTGTGTGTAAACACACACGCACACACACACACACCTGACCCCGCCCCTCCGGAACAGAGACACTCCGGGAAGTTTCTTCAGTTCAGTTCGGAGCCGAACTCAGGGACCGGGTCCCGACTGCGATCCACCCGAGTCATCAGGTCCTGACTCAGAGGACAGAGGACACACGGACCCGGGACGGTTCGGGTCTTTTTTACTTTTTTCTCTCGCTCCGATCTGGCGCGCGGAGGTTTTACGCGTAACCAGGTCGGTTCCTTTGGACCGTGAATCCTGTGTAGGTTCTAATCCAGTTCTCATCATGGACCCGGTTCAGCTGCTGCTGCTGCTGCTGATGATGATGAAGGTGAGCTCTGATCTTTGTTCGTTTCTGAATCATCTAATGTTTAATTGAGTTCTGGATGAATCACGACGGGTTGACCTAAATGAATTCTGATCTGGTTCTGATTCTGGTTTCTTGATAATCTCCATTAGAAAAACAAGAAATAAGAAAAGACCAACTTGAGATAAAAAGAAAAACTTTAACAAATTTAAATGTTCAAACTTGTTTTACTAAACTTACAGATCAGTAAATAATAGATAAAACAATAGAAAACATGTTCCTCACATGTTCTGCAGGTTCTTGATGTGAGAACAAATGTCAGAGTCAGTGTCTCTGGACATTTTATGGAACTTTTCCTTCAGCCTCGTAGT
>NC_070630.1:215000-252500 GCF_947347685.1 Pleuronectes platessa
TGTCAACCTCTAACCTGCTCTCTGATTGGACCAGAGCTCTGCCCTGAATCTCATGTCAGCTACGACTATACACACGTGAGGAACATGTAAAAAACACGTGAGAACGCGTGAACACATCTTCATCCCTTCAGAAACGAGACAAACATCATCCACCTTCAAAATCAACTTTATTGTGGGAACACAACTGTTCAGGTGAGGCTGCACACGGTGCAGACACACACCTGTCATCACCTCCAACCTTCTAATTCAAAGACCTTCATCATGTCATCGTCCTCATCTTCATCCTGAGAGCCGTGATGAAGATGAGGAGGACGACAGACCTGAGGGCAGCTCAGACTCGAACACACAAAGATTCAATTATTCTGGACTGTTATAAAATGTGCCCCCCCCTCACCCCCACTCCTGCACTGATAAGGTATAATCAGAGAGGGCGGGGCTAAAGCACAGGTAAACAGAAGAAAGGCACGTGTGTGGCTTACAGGCAGAGAAGCACTGAGAAGGTCAGCGGGCAGCGACACGTTCAATCAACAAAGATAAAGGTAGAGGGGGCGGGGGGGGCGGGTCCTAGGGGCTGGTTTGGTCGTAGAGTACAGGAATGTTTGTTTGGATAAACTTGGGGCGGGAGCACGACGACCCGGCTGATGATGTCGGCGTTTGGGGCTCCTTCATCTGTGGTGGCCCCTCCCCCTGCTGGTGACATCACTCTACATGCCCATCCGGATGCTCTGGATGATCTGAAAAATGGCTGAAAAGCGACAGAGGACATATGTTCAGGTTGAGGTGTGAAGCCCAGACGTGCTCGTGTACTGGTCTGACGGTTCTAAGTGACATGATAAGAACACAGCAGCGCCACCTCCAGGTCACAAGAAGAACAGATGCTGATTTGATGAGTTTGACTTTCCTAAGCAAACTTCAACATTTATTGTAAATAAAATCATAAGGAATTTTATAAACTCACCTGAGCCACACACAACGAAGATGAAGAGAGCGAGAAGCCAAGGCCCCACCCCTTTATCTTCAGTGACGCTCCTCTGAAACACAAATCACATAATTGACTCCAAACCGCCAGATTCACCAGATTCACCAGATTCACCAGATTCACCGGACTGATGGACTCAGCTCTCCACTGAGCAGCATCCACGATCACGTGTTCTACATTCACTGCTCATATCTCACTCTGTTCATTATCTTATTATAGATCGTTTGGTTTCTGACCGAACGTCCTGATCTGATGGTGACGTCACGGATCCTCAGCGGTTAGTGATCAGTGTTCTGTGATTGGTCGTTTGACCAGAGACACAAAGCTGTGATCGATTTCTCTGTTGATCATTGGTTCAGCTTATTGATCAAAGGAGCCTCAGGTGAAGCGGGTCAGACGTTACATTACAAACATCGTTACATTATTAACGTGAGTGGATCGCTTCGAGTAGTTGTTAAACTCACCGTTGACTTGACAACGTTTCCCCGCTGAGTGATGTTCTGACTGTGTTTCTCGTTCGCCATGCGGATCCTCTGTTTGGCCACCATCTTGATTCGGGACTTGAACGATGTTGGGACGGCGCGGTTCGGATCCTGGTGGTTTTTCTGCGGACGCTGACGGACTGAGAGAATCACGATATGTCTACGTACTCAAAAAGCTAAAGCCCCGCCCCCCACATCCGGGAGGAATATACACGTCTGCGAAAAGCTGCTCCCTGTCAAAATAAGACTTCCTGTCTGCCCTTTCAAATTAAATATACCCTCTCCTTGAAACTTCTTTTCACTCTAACGCATGAATCACTCAAAACAAAATAGAACATTCATAAATAACATACAAGTCTCTGGTTTAACTCAGCTGGGTGTCGTCTGCGAAGCATTGGAAGTGTACGTGGCACCTAAAGGAAGCATATTTATATCTGCTCCTTTTAGGCTACATCATCAGATGTTCGGTTCGGTCACACGGTTCGGTCCAAGCACAGAACCCGGAGGAACTCCATCACTAACTTGTGTGTGCATGGAGGAGTCAGTGTTAACATGAACAAACTGAAATCTATGTGGTAAATATGATTGAAACCAGTCTTATGTTCCACTGGTCCCAACATGTGGTTCCAGTCTCTGTAACAGAATCCTATGATCTGTGGTGTCAGATGCTGAACTAAGATCCAACAGGACCAGGACAGACACACGTCCGTCATCTGAGGACATGAGACGCTCGTCAGTAACGGTTAACAGCTGTTTCTGTGATGATTCTAAATCCTGAGATGAAGAGACTTTTCATGTCAGCTCATTAAGAAGAAAAAATGAAAGAAAAGTTATATATTGAATAGTTATATTGTATATCTGACACTTTTCTTCTGTTTTGCTTTTGTTTTGAAACCGGAAGTAGTTTTTCCCTCAGTTGTTCTCAACAAACTTGACTAGCGACTAAACTTGATATTTTAATAAAATAAAATAAAAATTTCTGTCTGAAAATATTTTACGCTATTGTTGATAAATCGTCGCATGTGACGTCACACCGGTGGTATTAATTTATTGCTGTATTTTTGACTGACGTGTCGCAAAGTAGGTATCTGTTTGCTGATGTGGCATTGGAAGACCCGCCTCCTGCTGCTATGACGTATTTCCGGGACAGGATACTTTCTTCTTCCGGTTCTTAGCAACATGGCGCCTCCAGTGCCGCTGTTCGCAGGTGAGCGATAAACCTTCTCTAAATGAGCTGATTGTAAATGTGTTGTGGTCCGAGTGCACACCGGCACGTCGCTGGGTTCGTACCGGAAACACTGAACCTTCAGGCCGCTGCTGAGCCGCTCGTCTCCCGCTCTGCGATCCAGAAGCAACTTTAAACCAAACTTCACTCAATTCTTCCATCACGTGTGTTTTCCAGTAGATTTTAAACGTAAACATACAATTAAAATCATGAAAGTCTTCAGATCAGTTCATGTAATTTAAAAACACACAAAGATAAATCAAGTTTCAAATGTGAAGCTGAACAGAAACACACAGAAACATGATCCTGCAGATGTTTCACTGAATAAAGTGTTTGTACTCATATTTATATATATATATGATATATATATATAAAGTCATATATTCATGTGTATTGTCAGTGCGTGGCTCAGATGGAACGTCTCTGCTCCGTGGTCCTCCTCAGTGTGAGCAGCAGTCATCCTTCCCCAGGTAGAAGCACCAGTCACATCCTCTTCATCATCATCTTCATCACCACAGTGGAACGTCAATCGTGTGTGTGTGTGTGTGTGTGTGTGTGTGTGTGTGTGTGTGTGTGTGTGTGTGTGTGTGTGTGTGTGTGTGTGTGTGTGTGTGTGTGTGTGTGTGTGTGTGTGTGTGTGTGTGTGTGTGTGTGTGTGTGTGCTTCCCTCAGGCACAACAAGTGTGTGACCTTCAGCAGAGACGGGACGTTGTTTGGCTGCTGCAGTGGAGACAGGTAACCATGACATCATCTGTTGTTTGTATCCATGATGATGACGTAACTTCCCTGAAGCTAAACTCTCTCTCTCTCTCTCTCTCTCAGTGTCTCTGTGGTCAAATCTTCAGATGGCTCCATCATGTCGACCTTTGACCTTCCTAAGACGTGTCTGCTGGAGTTTTCTCCTCTTAACAGCGTCCTGGTTACCTGGCAACCATACAGCAGTAAGACACCAACATAGTGAGACAGTAAAGCTTTGACATGTTCCTCAGGTGTTCCTCAAGTGTTCCTCACATGTTCTGCAGGTTCTCCATGTGAGAACAAATGTCTGAGTCTCTGGACATGTTCTGGATCTTCTCCTGCAGCCTCCTGGTAGAATGTGTGTAACATGTCAGAGTGAGTCCATGTGAGGAACCAGCAGGACAATGTGTGGAAGCTTCCCAGTGAGCGAGTGGACGTGTTGATGAGGTTTCTAACACGTGACGTGAAACTGGAAGAACACAAACATCTCAGGATGAAGAAGAGGAGCCGGACACGTAGAAGACGAAGACGTCCACTTGGAAACACGAGGAGATTCCAGATCTTCTGGTGATGAGGGCCGAGCCGGTGTGGAGGAGCTGTAAACAACAACACTGATCTTTCTACAGCAGAGTTCATACGTCATGTCCCGCCTCCTGCAGCTCTACAGGCTCCGCCCCTGCTGCTCTACAGGCTCCGCCCCTGCTGCTCTACAGGCTCCGCCCCTTGCCTGACTGTTCCCACATGTTCCTGTTGGTGTGAACGAGTCAGACCAAACAACCTGCTGCTGCTTCACAAACACCAGCTACACAACATGTCCAGACAATACTTCACACAGATCATGTGTGAAAACAGTTTAAGACAACGAGGCCGCTCACAGTGTAGATGTGTGTGTTACAGAGAGTCAGGACAGTCCCCAGGGGGACGCTAACCTCCAGCTGTGGTCCTTACCGAGTGGTCAGCTGATCAAATCTCTGTATCAGAAGAAGGTCGACTCCTGGTCAGTGTGTGTGTGATCGGACACATATTGAACTCACTTGTCAGCACATTGAGACAAATAAGTGTGTTGGCGGAGCCATGTGCTGACTGTGTGTGTGTGTGTGTGTGTGTGTGTGTGTGTGTGTGTGTGTGTGTGTGTGTGTGTGTGTGTGTGTGTGTGTGTGTGTGTGTGTGTGTGTGTGTGTGTGTGTGTGTGTGTGTGTGTGTGTGTGTGTGTGTGTGTGTGTGTGTGTGTGTGTGTGTGTGTGTGTAGGTGCCCTAGCTGGTCCGAGGATGAGAACATCTGTGTGAGGATCGTTAACAACGAGCTTCACTTCTACGAGAACAACGACTTCAGTAAGACACGGGTCTGAGCAGTTCACTGAAATGTATCAAAGGGAACATTTATTTATTAATTTAAAAGATTGAAATGATAGATTTTTGATTTCAATAATTGAAATGATGTGAAGTCATATCTCCCAGCCCCAGTGAGAGACCACCTTCAACTCTCATCTTCCTGTTAGCTTCCTGTTAGCTGCCAGCGCAGATGTTCGAGTTGTCGTTGTGTAAACTTTTGTTTGTGTTTTCAGACTCCATCGCCAACAAGCTGCACATGCAGAAAGTGTCTGAGTTTGCGTTGTCGCCTGGAGGTCAACCCTGCAAGGTGAGGACCCTCATCAGAGACCGTGTCCCCGGCTCCGTCTGTCCTCTCATGGCTCTGTCCTCTACCCCTGTAGGTGTCTGTCTACGTCCCAGGCAGTAAAGGAGCCCCCTCGTTTGTTCGTCTGTACCAGTACCCGGTACTGGGCGGACCGACTGCGGCTATCGCCAACAAGAGCTTCTTCAAGGCGGACAAAGTGGACATGCAGTGGAACAAGAAAGGTGAGCGGAGGGCCGAGGATCTAACGTGACTCTCTAAAAAACAAGTCCTGACATGAAGATGTTTCCTATGAACGTCTCAGGTTCCGCGGTTCTGGTGACAGCGAGCGTGGAAGTGGACAAATCCGGAGCCTCCTACTATGGGGAGCAGACGCTGCATTACCTCGGTGTGAACGGAGAGACCGCTCTGGTTCAGCTGGGTGAGCTCACCGCTTGTTTCTGACTAAGTCTCAACCATGACGTGACTGAAGTCAGAAGTTGAGTGAAGAACAGAAAACGCTCTGAGGGACATGAAATGTTTACAGACTCTTTTCTTTCTGGTTTGAAACAGCGAAGAACGGTCCGATCTACGATGTGGTGTGGAGTCCGAACTCCGCTGAGTTCTGCGTGGTGTACGGCTTCATGCCGGCCAAAGCCACCGTCTTCAACCTCAAGTGTGACCCTGTGTTCGACTTTGGAACGGGGCCGAGAAATGCCGCCTACTACAGGTGAGGACCCGCCTGCAGGTCCCAGCCGAGTGGATCCACGTCAGATTTTAATCCTGTTTCAGTCCTCAGGGACACATTCTGGTGTTGGCCGGCTTCGGGAACCTGCAGGGTAAGATGGAGGTCTGGGACGTGAAGAAGTACAAACAGGTGAGGAAGAAGCCACGAGTCTTCAGTTTTAAATGATGTAAACTTCACTGCCTTCTAACTTCCATGTGTCCTTTACATTGGCATGTTGTGAAGAAAGACATCCACTAGAGGGCAGCGCAGTGCCCGAGGAGGTTGTGATGAAGTTCCTCTTCGTCTTGTGAACGATGCTGGTCCAACTCATAAAGTTCCTCCTGACTCAGGTCACGACTGTCTCACTGTAGCACACTGCCCCCTCATGATCTCCGGTGGTACTGCTGTGTCTCGGATGAAATGAGCTCAGAGTAGGATCAGAAGGCTTCATCTGTTTCTGTAGGTTCTTCAGATCAGGTGTGACCTTTAACCTTTGAACCAGCTCTGTTGTCCTTCAGGTTGGTTCTGCTGGTTGTGTTGTCGGGGGAGGGACAGGAAGCTGGACGCAGTCTGACCCCTCCCTCTCTTTCCAGGTGTCCAAGCCTCAGGCTGCAGACGCCACCCTGTTCTCCTGGTGTCCTGATGGCGAGCACGTGGTCACGGCGACCTGCTCTCCCCGGCTGCGGGTCAGTAACGGTTATAAGATCTGGCACTACACCGGCTCCGTGCTGCACCGGTGCGACGTGGCGGCCGGGTCCGAGCTGTGGGAGGTTCTGTGGCAGCCGTTCCCTCACGGCAGCTTCCCAGAGCGGCCCGTGAACTACCAGGTGGCGAGCAGCGAGCTGGGGACCACGCAGGCCCCGCCCACTCAGGCGTACCGCCCACCGGCACTGAGACACCTGCCGGCCTCGGCCAGCACCAAACTGGTGAGGAGACCAACAGCTGACCACCAGCGTACATGCTGATTGGTTCTGAAACATCACCTGCAGCTCCTCCCCCTTTACCTTAAACTACTGTTTAACATGAACCTGACTGACATGTACCTGTCTGTCTGACATGAACCTGTCTGACTGACATGAACCTGTCTGTCTGACATGTACCTGTCTGTCCGACATGTGTCTGTCTGTCTGACATGAACCTGTCTGACATGTACCTGTCTGACATGAACCAGTCTGTCTGACATGAACCTGTCTGTCTGACATGAACCTGTCTGACATGTACCTGTCTGACTGACATGAACCTGTCTGACATGTACCTGTCTGAATGACATGAACCTGTCTGACATGTACCTGTCTGTCTGACATGAACCTGTCTGTCTGACATGAACCTGTCTGACATGTACCTGTCTGTCTGACATGAACCTGTCTGATATGTACCTGTCTGACTGACATGAACCAGTCTGACTGACATGAACCTGTCTGTCTGACATGAACCTGTCTGACTGACATGAACCTGTCTGACTGACATGAACCTGTCTGACATGGACCTGTCTGTCTGACATGAACCTGTCTGACATGAACCTGTCTGTCTGACATGAACCTGTCTGTCTGACATGTACCTGTCTGACTGACATGTACCTGTCTGTCTGACATGAACCTGTCTGACATGAACCTGTCTGACATGTACCTGTCTGTCTGACATGTACCTGTCTGTCTGACATGAACCAGTCTGACATGTACCTGTCTGAATGACATGAACCTGTCTGACATGTACCTGTCTGTCTGACATGAACCTGTCTGTCTGACATGAACCTGTCTGACATGTACCTGTCTGTCTGACATGTACCTGTCTGTCTGACATGAACCAGTCTGACATGTACCTGTCTGAATGACATGAACCTGTCTGACATGTACCTGTCTGTCTGACATGAACCTGTCTGTCTGACATGAACCTGTCTGACATGTACCTGTCTGTCTGACATGTACCTGTCTGTCTGACATGAACCAGTATGACATGAACCTGTCTGTCTGACATGAACCTGTGTGACTGACATGTACCTGACTGACCTGATAAATCATCTCCTTTCCTAGCCACTAAATCATCTCCTTTCCTAACCACTAAATTATTTCCTTTCCTAACCACTAAATCACCTCCTTTCCTAATCACCTCCTTTCCTAACCACTATTCCTTGAAGGCAAATGTCATGAGGTCAAGGAAAGATATGAAGGAGTGTCCCATGGACCCGTCTGTGTCACATGGACCCGTCTGTGTCACAGGGACCCGTCTGTGTCACAGGGACCCGTCTGTGTCACATGGACCCGTCTGTGTCACAGGGACCCGTCTGTGTCACATGGACCCGTCTGTGTCACATGGAGCCGTCTGTATCACATGGACCTAACTGTCTCACCTCTCTACCTGTCTGTCAGCACGAGGAGGAGCCTCCTCAGAACATGCGTCCAGGAGAAAAGAACCTTTCTAAATCAGCTCTGAAGAATCAGAAGAAACGAGAAGCAAAGAAAGCAGCGAAACAGGTGAACTGATGAGTCATGACATCTGTTACTTACATACATGTATGTAACATCATGTGTTACATGTATGTAACCATCATGTGATGTATTGATCTCTGAGCAGGAATCAAAGTCTGAGCCTCCACCTGACCCCGCCCCCGTCACCAACAGCCAATCAGAGCCCGGGAGCGGTGACCTGGAGACAGACAAGAAGATGAAGAATTTAAAGAAGGTGAGGAGCAGGACGGGTCACATGACCTGAGGGGCTCGGCCTGTTCTGTGCTGTGATTGGTCAGTTTATGTGTTTCAGAAACTTAAAGCCATCGAGGATCTGAAGGAGCAGCAGACGTCAGGACAAGTCCTGCAGAAGAACCAGGTGATCAGTTAATAACCAATCGACTTCTGTCGGTTAACGACCAATCACATTCCGTGTTCAATGATCAGTGTGAGTGACACACCTCTGGTTTGTTTTGTGCAGCTGGAGAAGATCCAGAAGGAGGAGCAGCTTCTGAAGGAGCTGGAGGAGCTGCAGATCAGCCAGTAGGGGGCGATGCAGGAGCAACAGGGCACGCCTCCAAGTCCCACAATCCATCACTGTCATTAACACGCCTGTTCCTGAACGTTAATATTGATATTTGAGTTTCTCCACCTGACCTCAAGTGAGCAGGGGGTGGGGCTTATCTAAGAAGCGGTGACTGGCTTGATACACTCACATGTCCCTGACCTCATGCCTCTGGAATTCTGGGGAATGTAGTTGAATAAAGTTTGAGATTGAAAGTTTAGCAGGACATTTTGTGTGTCTGTGTGTGTCTGTGTGTGTGTGCTTATTGAGTACAGATGCTGAAGCCTTTGCCGTTGTCACTTTCACAATAAAACCCTGCAGGCTGATTAGAATTTGTATTTCAAGTTCATCTATATTTGATCTATAAGATAAGTTCTGCTCCTGTTTATAAACCAGCCTCGCAGACAGTTATTGGCTGAGCCAGCTGTTACTCAGTGGTGTCTACGATCCTATTGGCTCGTTCTACAACCAGTGTTCGGGTTCGATCGTTCATGTTTCCGGGCGGTTAAAGTGAGCGGGGCTAGTCTGTCCCGCCCCCACGTCTGAAGCGCCACCATCTCCGGGACGTGACGATGAGGATTTCAAACTGAAACTACAGGGCTGGTTACGGCAGATTTACGTCACATTTACGACAGTTTATTAGCTTGACACGAACCAGTGCACACGTAGAGAGAAGAGTAAGTAAACAACTGTTTAACTGGTTTTATATCTGGTTAACTAGTTGGTCATATACATGTGCGTGTGTGTTTGTGTCTCTGCGTGTGTCTGTGAAAGTTGCTGTGTGTTTGTGTCTAGGTTAGTGTGTGTGTCTGTTTGAGTGAGTGTGTTTGTATCTGTGTCTGTCTGCGTGTGTTTATGTGTGTGTCTTTGTGTGTATGTCTGTGTGAATGCGTTTGTTTTTGTGTGTGTTTGTGTGTTTGTGTGTACTGTCAGGCGTGTTGGTTTATCCTAAATAAGAGATGAGCCGGACTGGTCCAATTCAAGTATTTATTGAGACGCAATGAAAGTTGAACAACATGGACAATTATCACAGCCTCGGCTAAATCAGTTAGCAGTAGGTAGTTAATAATGGACCCGAACAGAAGGCTTTGATATAATTATAACAGTAGATTTAATGTGATTGGTTATGAAAGATTGAAGGGGAGTCAACGCGAATCACTCTGGTTGTCCCTCATTGGTCCACAGCTGTAGTCCCCCGCCTCTTGTCACGGAATCCAGGAAGTGACGAGGAGCCGTGCTCCGTCACGCTGCTACTCTCTCTCTCCTGAGCTCGATGAGTAGAACACATGATGTCCTGCTCCTCGGCTGCACGTGCTGTTTGTAGACATTCAAAACAACTTAACCTAACTGTGTCCACCTGACTGGTCCCCAGATGGGACAAGGGACTTATGCTTTAATATCAGAAGTTAGAATTTAGAACAATTGAAATATTCCTTATTAACACTATGCAGCAAGGGTTATTTATAATCATTTGTGTGAAGGCCTTATCTGGCTCAAACTGCTCATGCCCCCCCCCCCCTCCTGTCTTTATTCGTTACGAGTTCAGTCAGACCCACACACCAGATAGAATTTAAATTCCTAACAGTATCTGTTTGTGTGTTTGTGTCTGTCTGTGTGTGTTTGTGTCTGTGAGTGTGTGAATGTGAATTTCTGTTTGTGTATGTGTGTGTCTTTGTGTGTGTTTGTGTCTGTCTGCTTGTGTTTGTATATGTGTGTCTGTGTGAGAGAGTTTGTGTATGGGTGTGTGTCTGTATGTTGTGTTTGTGTCTTTGTGTGTGTGTGTCTGTGTGTAAATCAATTATAATTATTGACGATTGTCACAGGTTGTGGTGATGGACGACGCCCCTTACAGACAGGAGGCGGACTCGTCTGATGTGGTCGGTGTGGGTGTGTGTGACTCCGCCCCCCTGCTGTGGAGGATGGAGGACCTGAAGACGTTGAGGAGGCGTGGCCTGGTGGGGGCGCTGCTGGGCTCACTGCCCCGGACGCCCCGACAGAACGGACGCCTGGGACGACCCCTCCGACTGCTGCCCGAGGAGGAGAGACAGCTGAGTGAGCAGCACGCCGCCGCCGCGCTACCCTCCGCTAACCAGGTCAGTCAACCAGGTCAGTCAACCAGGTCAGTTAACCTGCTGGTAACCAGGTCAGTTAACCAGGTCAGTTAACAGGACAGTTAAACAGGTCAGTTAACCTGCTGGTAACCAGGTCAGTTAACCAGGTCAGTTAACAGGACAGTTAACCTGCTGCTAACCAGGTCAGTCAACCAGGTCAGTTAACCAGGTCAGTTAACCTGCTGGTAACCAGGTCAGTCAACCAGGTCAGTCAACCAGGTCAGTTAACCAGGTCAGTCAACCAGGTCAGTTAACCTGCTGGTAACCAGGTCAGTCAACCAGGTCAGTTAACCTGCTGGTAACCAGGTCAGTCAACCAGGTCAGTCAACCAGGTCAGTTAACCTGCTGGTAACCAGGTCAGTTAACCAGGTCAGTTAACAGGACAGTTAAACAGGTCAGTTAACCTGCTGGTAACCAGGTCAGTTAACCAGGTCAGTTAACCTGCTGGTAACCAGGTCAGTCAACCAGGTCAGTCAACCAGGTCAGTTAACCTGCTGGTAACCAGGTCAGTTAACCAGGTCAGTCAACCAGGTCAGTCAACCAGGTCAGTCAACCAGGTCAGTTAACCTGCTGGTAACCAGGTCAGTCAACCAGGTCAGTTAACAGGACAGTTAACCTGCTGGTAACCAGGTCAGTTAACCAGGTCAGTTAACAGGACAGTTAAACAGGTCAGTTAACCAGGTCAGTTAACCTGCTGGTAACCAGGTCAGTTAACCAGGTCAGTCAACCAGGTCAGTTAACCTGCTGGTAACCAGGTCAGTTAACCAGGTCAGTCAACCAGGTCAGTTAACAGGACAGTTAACCTGCTGGTAACCAGGTCAGTTAACCAGGTCAGTTAACAGGACAGTTAAACAGGTCAGTTAACCAGGTCAGTTAACCTGCTGGTAACCAGGTCAGTTAACCAGGTCAGTCAACCAGGTCAGTTAACCTGCTGGTAACCAGGTCAGTCAACCAGGTCAGTCAACCAGGTCAGTCAACCAGGTCAGTTAACCAGGTCAGTTAACAGGACAGTTAAAAAGGTCAGTTAACCAGGTCAGTTAACCTGCTGGTAACCAGGTCAGTTAACCAGGTCAGTTAACCAGGTCAGTCAACCAGGTGAGTTAACAGCACAGTTAAACAGGTCAGTTAACCTGCTGGTAACCAGGTCAGTTAACCAGGTCAGTCAACCAGGTCAGTTAACCAGGTCAGTTAACCTGCTGGTAACCAGGTCAGTCAACCAGGTCAGTTAACCAGGTCAGTTAACAGGACAGTTAAACAGGTCAGTTAACCAGGTCAGTTAACCTGCTGGTAACCAGGTCAGTCAACCAGGTCAGTTAACCAGGTCAGTTAACAGGACAGTTAACCAGGTCAGTTAACCTGCTGGTAACCAGGTCAGTTAACCAGGTCAGTTAACCTGCTGGTAACCAGGTCAGTTAACCAGGTCAGTCAACCAGGTCAGTTAACAGCACAGTTAAACAGGTCAGTTAACCAGGTCAGTCAACCAGGTCAGTTAACCAGGTCAGTCAACCAGGTCAGTTAACCAGGTCAGTTAACCTGCTGGTAACCAGGTCAGTTAACAGGACAGTTAACCTGCTGGTAACCAGGTCAGTTAACCAGGTCAGTTAACAGGACAGTTAAACAGGTCAGTTAACCTGCTGGTAACCAGGTCAGTTAACCAGGTCAGTTAACCAGGTCAGTTAACCAGGTCAGTCAACCAGGCCAGTTAACCTGCTGGTAACCAGGTCAGTCAACCAGGTCAGTTAACCAGGTCAGTCAACCAGGTCAGTTAACCTGCTGGTAACCAGGTCAGTCAACCAGGTCAGTTAACCAGGTCGGTTAACCTGCTGGTAAGCAGGTCAGTCAACCAGGTCAGTTAACCTGCTGGTAACCATGTCAGTCAACCAGGTCAGTCAACCAGGTCAGTTAACCAAGTCAGTTAACCTGCTGGTAACCAGGTCAGTCAATCAGCTCAGTTAACCTGCTGGTAACCAGGTCAGTTAACCAGGTCAGTTAACCTGCTGGTAACCAGGTCAGTCAACCAGGTCAGTCAACCAGGTCAGTTAACCAAGTCAGTTAACCTGCTGGTAACCAGGTCAGTTAACCAGGTCAGTTAACCAGGTCAGTTAACCTGCTGGTAACCAGGTCAGTTAACCAAGTCAGTTAACCTGCTGATAACCAGGTCAGTTAACCAGGTCAGTTAACCTGCTGGTAACCAGGTCAGTCAACCAGGTCAGTTAACCTGCTGGTAACCAGGTCAGTCAACCAGGTCAGTTAACCTGCTGGTAACCAGGTCAGTCAACCAGGTCAGTAAACCAGGTCAGTTAACCTGCTGGTAACCAGGTCAGTTAACCAGGTCAGTTAACCAGACAGTTAAACAGGTCAGTTAACCTGCTGGTAACCAGGTCATTCAACCAGGTCATTCAACCAGGTCAGTTAACCAGGTCAGTTAACCTGCTGGTAACCAGGTCAGTCAACCTGCTGGTAACCAGGTCAGTTAACCCGCTGCTAACCAGGTCAGTTAACCAGGTCAGTTAACAGGACAGTTAACCAGGTCAGTTAACCTGCTGGTAACCAGGTCAGTTAACCAGGTCAGTTAACCTGCTGGTAACCAGGTCAGTTAACCACGTCAGTTAACCAGGTCACTCAACCAGGTCAGTTAACCAGGTCAGTTAACCTGCTGGTAACCAGGTCAGTCAACCAGGTCACTTAACCAGGTCAGTTAACCAGGTCAGTCAACCAGGTCAGTTAACCAGGACAGTTAAACAGGTCAGTCAACCTGGTCAGTTAACTGGGTCAGTTACCAGGTCAGTTAACCTGCTGGTAACCAGGTCAGTCAACCAGGTCAGTTAACCAGGACAGTCAACCAGGTCAGTTAACCAGGTCAGTCAACCAGGTCAGTCAACCAGGTCAGTCAACTAGGTCAGTTAACCAGGACACATAACCCGGACAGTCAACCAGGTCAGTCAACCAGGTCAGTCAACCAGTTCAGTTAACCAGGTCAGTTACCAGGTCAGTTAACCTGCTGGTAACCAGGTCAGTCAACCAGGTCAGTTAACCAGGACAGTTACCAGGTCAGTTAACCTGCTGGTAACCAGGTCAGTCAACCAGGTCAGTTAACCAGGACAGTCAACCAGGTCAGTTAACCAGGTCAGTTAACCTGCTGGTAACCAGGTCAGTCAACCAGGTCAGTTAACCAGGTCAGTTAACCAGGTCACTCAACCAGGTCAGTTAACCAGGTCAGTTAACCTGCTGGTAACAAGGTCAGTTAACCAGGTCAGTTAACCTGCTGGTAACCAGGTCAGTCAACCAGGTCAGTTAACCACGTCAGTTAACCAGGTCACTCAACCAGGTCAGTTAACCAGGTCAGTTAACCTGCTGGTAACCACGTCAGTTAACCTGCTGGTAACCAGGTCAGTCAACCTGCTGGTAACCAGGTCAGTTAACCCGCTGCTAACCAGGTCAGTTAACCAGGTCAGTTAACAGGACAGTTAACCAGGTCAGTTAACCTGCTGGTAACCAGGTCAGTTAACCAGGTCAGTTAACCTGCTGGTAACCAGGTCAGTCAACCAGGTCAGTTAACCACGTCAGTTAACCAGGTCACTCAACCAGGTCAGTTAACCAGGTCAGTTAACCTGCTGGTAACCAGGTCAGTCAACCAGGTCACTTAACCAGGTCAGTTAACCAGGTCAGTCAACCAGGTCAGTTAACCAGGACAGTTAAACAGGTCAGTCAACCTGGTCAGTTAACTGGGTCAGTTACCAGGTCAGTTAACCTGCTGGTAACCAGGTCAGTCAACCAGGTCAGTTAACCAGGACAGTCAACCAGGTGAGTTAACCGGGTCAGTTACCAGGTCAGTTAACCTGCTGGTAACCAGGACAGTCAACCAGGACAGTCAACCAGGTCAGTCAACCAGGTCAGTCAACCAGTTCAGTTACCAGGTCAGTTAACCTGCTGGTAACCAGGTCAGTCAACCAGGTCAGTTAACCAGGACAGTCAACCAGGTCAGTTAACCAGGTCAGTTAACCTGCTGGTAACCATCAGAGTGTTGGTCTCCGTGTCAGCAGGATGGAGGAGGGGCGGAGCAGCACGAGGAGGAGCGGAGGCGGAGCTACGAGGTGCAGAGTGTTGTCGCTCTGGAGGAGAGGAAGTCCGCTCTGCTCCGAGCAATGACCTCATCACACACAGGTGAGCGTTAGCATGAGGACGTGCCACCTGATGCAGGTCAGATCCTGATCTTCTGGTTCTGGATCCTCAGATTCAGCCTCTGGTCCTGGGACCTCGGACGAGGCCCTGCGGCGCCGCCTGGACGCCCTGGACCAGAGCTTCACCTTCCCTCCGGCGGCGCTGGCGGTCCAGCTGAGCACGTCGAGGGCGGGCTTGACCCACTGCCCAGTGGACCGGGCCGTCCTGCAGGCTGACTGGCCAATCAGGGCGCAGCCTGACACGAGCGGGGACATCAGGTACCAGGTGTTCAAAGACTTAAGGGGGCGGGGCTTCTACCTGACCTCAGCAGGGAAGTTCGGAGGCGACTTCCTCGTTTATCCAGGTCAGATTCTGTCTTTAAATTGTCTTGAGGGACGACGTGTTAGGAGACGATGTTGCCTTGACCACACCCTCTTCCTCTGGTCCTGACCTCAGGTGACCCTCTGCGTTACCACGCCCACTTCATCGCCGTCTGTCTGTCTCTGGATGAGTCGGTGTGCGTGCTGGACGTCCTCGCCGTGGCTCGTCTGGGATCCAACGTGAAGAAGACGGTGCTGCTGTGCTCGCCGGGGACGGACGGAGCGGTGCGGTACACGTCGTTACAGTGGAGCGGGATGGTGTGAAGACCTGGATCTGGATCAGATCAGATCTGGATCAGATCAGATCCAGATCCACGTCAGCAGCAAGTTACAGGTGGGACAGGAAGGGATTCGGACTCCGAGTGTGTCCAGCAGGGGGCACCTGCCGTGTTCACGACATTTGATTTCATATTGATGACATCATGACAATGAATCCTGTTATTGATTCTGAAAGTTTCATCGACGCAGCTTCAGTTTCTCAATCGAGTGTTTGAGGTTATTTCCTTTTGAAGTTTTTCAATAAATGATAATAAAGATAAAATTTACTGACAGCTTGTTGTGTGTGTGTGTGTGTGTGTGTGTGTGTGTGTGTGTGTGTGTGTGTGTGTGTGTGTGTGTGTGTGTGTGTGTGTGTGTGTGTGTGTGTGTGTGTGTGTGTGTGTGTAAAAACCACAGGACTCAATCAATCACATGTTATTTATCTCAGATGTTCCTCTGTTCTTAACTCAACACGAGTCAAATAGAAAGTTAGTGACCAGTGAATGAAGCTCAGTCCCATGTGAGGATCCTCTCCCAGGACACACACAGGTGCTGATGGAACTGAACACAACAACACAACAACAGGATTCACTACATGAGAAGAACCAGTTTGTAACTTCATGTTTAAAGTGTTTCTACATCACGTCAGATGGAGATGTGACCATGAACGTGAAATGACAGCAGCTCCAGACTCGCTCCCAGCGTCTGTCAGTTCATTACATGGACGACGCCTCCCAGTGGTGGGAGTGGGTATCTGACAAGAAAACAGAGGATGGGTCAGAGTGAGGGGGCGGGACCATGCACAAAGCAGACGCAGTATGATTGGTCCTCACCGACGATGAGCCGGGATGCCTTCGAGCAGCTGGAACAGATGTTCCATCCTCCAATCAGAGAGCAGCAAGAGGTTCAGGCCAAACACAACGAGTGACTGTTGTTTATCGCACAAACCCACACTGAATCATGGGGGTCTTCAGCATACTCCCCACCTACACACAACAGACACAACATATTCAACACAACAAACACCCAACAGACCCACAATAGACACACAACAGACACACAACAGAAACCATCCTGTCAACAGGGGTCCAAGATGAAAGATGTTTTTCTTCTTCAGTTTATCCGCCAGTTTCATATTTGGTCCATGTCTTATCTGCTAATATGACCTATACTGAAGCCAACCACCAGGGGGCGATTACTTGGAACGATTTCGGGAAGCCATCATGTCGTCCATCTTTATTTACAGTCTGGTCAGGTGATCGACGTCTTCTGATGAAAATCTTGTCAACAAACGCAGAAAGAGGAATTTGTAAAATTATAAAAACTCTTCAAACCCACAGATCTGGAATCATCTCTAGATATAACCGCACAGTGGTTTTTCTAGTATCAAATCATTAACCCCAGCTGATCCAGGTTTTATATCATTTATTCTCTTTGCTGCTAATGAAGATTAATTAAGAAACGTTACGGACACGTGAGCGTGTTGATTGAAGTTGTTTCATCTGACGATCATGCTGTACGTGTGTGTTCATGTGATGCAGCATGTTTACATGTTCCTCTGCTAAGACATCATGTGTCCTCACCTGTCCTAACCCTAACCCTAACCCAAAGAGGCTCTTTCATGGCCTGCCCAGGGACGACAGATCCAATGAGTCATATTTATGATATGTATATGTTCTGTCCCCGTCACATGAAGGAGTGTCCTTGTCTCTTGTCTCTGAGCTTCAGGTGCTGATGTCTCTCTGTGTGAAGACAGCAGCCGTCTCCAGCTGCTCTGACACAATGCGTGGTCAGGTGACCTCGGTCAGCTGGGACATGACTGCAGGAGTAGACTCAAACAAGTTTTGACCGTGAAATATACGTGACATTCACGTGGAGATGATGGAAAGTGATGACGTCAGTGATCAGAGATAAAGTGACATTGGGACCAGTTTGGAGTTAAGGCGTGCCACTCTTCCATAGTGGATCGTTTGAACGTTTTTTCTGAACTGAGCTGGAAAGGAAAATAAAATCCATCACTTCACTGTAATCAGCCTCGTGGGTTCATTTAACATCAGGTTACAGCGGGTCGGGGTCGATGTTTGGACACGAGTCAGCTGTGAGAAGTTACTCCTCAGACAAGTGGCCATCTTACTGGAACTTAGTGGAACAGCCACTACAAGTAGTACTAGTAGTACTACTAGTACTACTACTTCTAATATTTCTGAGCTGCCACTGCTACTAGTAGTTGTAGCATCAGTCTCCAGTGTTTTCTGATGAACTAACTGATCCTGAATCAGTTGAGCTGACGACGCTGAGAAACTGAATCCTGTGAAACGCACGTCATTACATCTGGTCAAGTTTTAAAAAGTTACAGTTGTTGGAATTAGTTTGAATATATCGTTCACGTCAGAAAGTTAGAGAACACGTGTCGCAGTGTATTCATACTCACTGGTCCCCCCACACGCATGTGCACATAGTACACACACTTTAATATCCCCTACATCGTTCAGTCATGTTCTTCTTCAACGCCAAAAGCATCACGTGCCTTTTTCTGCGTCTGATTGGTTAGTACTCTTGCCTCTGTGGTGAGGTGTGGTGATTGGTTAGTCAGGACAAGAATATCAGAGTAAACCAATCAGAGGCAGACGTCTTCAGCTGCTCTTCACCTCCGGATGAACAGAACTCAGTGAAACACACGAAATCAGGAGGAAGAAGAAAATTCAACCGTGAGTCAGACGGAAGCTCCGCCCCACGCCCCCCCACCCCGTCACACATTCTGTCTCTTGTATAAACATCAGAAGTGACATTTTTTGTTATATATATGTAAATAACCATAACCCTATTATTTATGACATTTCCAAAATATATTATGTATAATATCTGCAAACTGTACACACACACACTCATGCTGTCACAAACTCACACACGCACACAAGCTAACACGTACGCGCACACACACACACACACACGCACACAAGCTAACACGTACGCACACACACACACACACACACACACACACACACACACACACACACACACACTCACACACTCCTGTCCCCACAGAGAGGAGTTTGTATTGAAGCGGCGCTGAAGAGAAAGTTTTGAGAAGAAGTTCTAACGTGACAGTAACAGTTGAGTTTTTACAGTGCATGTTGAAGGAGGTCTCTCTCTGGACTTTAAACAACCACGTGACCCCGGCCCCCTGCTGGTCACACAAGGAGCCACGTCCTCCTCACACCTGATCGTTTGATTGGCTCCTGATGCCCTGGAGAACACAGACCATCTGTCCCCAACATACATTTATTTATTTCACAGGATGAAGCTCCTTGAAGGATCAAAGTATTAAAGTAGGTTCTCCTCCACTAACCCTCCCAGTACATCAGTACCAGTAAGTGAAGCAGCTGCAGTCTGTGGGACTGGGAGCCCTTTACTGGTCAGGTTCATCCTCTGAGGAGAATCTAGATCTTCAGAAACTCCTCAGAGGAGCTCTGAGGATCTCGTGGGTCTCTGAAGACCCTGGTCCTCCTCAGGGACTCGATCCACACCAGCTCCACAGACCCTCTGAGAACATGATTTTATTTAAAAGTCAGACAATCAACATAATCAGATATGATCAATAATTCTATGTGATCATCTTTATTAAAGAAGTTATTTCTATAGTCACATGGTATCACAGGAGAATATGAATATTAATGATCGTGTTCAGGTTCATCACTTTATTTAAGATCCTCCTCCTGTTAAAGTCTGCTCTGATTGGTCAACAGCTTCCATCCTGTGGAACTGCCTGGTTCCGTTCGGGGGCGTGTGCGTTTACATCATACACACCTTACGAGGACATGGGGGGGGGGGGGGGGGGGGTGGAAGAGCCAACATCTCGTTCTAGCTACGACACCTGAAAGACGAATCAGACAAACTGAGGACCTGTGGTGGTGGTGGTGGGGGGGGGGGGGGGGGGGGTGGCCTACTGTGACGTTTCTATTGGATGTGTCTCTATCTTCATGTGGACTCATACAGACTCTGGATCAGTTTCTGGTTTTCTTAAGCCTCCGTCAGTACATGAGGTCCGCCCCCCCGCTGCCGTCCGACTCTTTGGTTTCCCTGAAGGGGAACTGGCCCCCCGCCAGTCGGATGAGCAGGAAGTTGATTCCGTGCAGGAGGAAGACGAGGAAGAAGAGCCAGAAGCACCAGTCGTAGCTCTCGCTGTGCGTCTGGAACACGAAGTGGACCTCGTTGAAGTTTGAGATCCGATCAGAGAGATGGTAAAGTTTCACCTCCGAGGCAAAGAGGGTCATCACCAGGCCGCTGCTCACACCTGCAGAGAGGAGGCAGCGTCAGTCCACCTGACCCCTGACCTCAGTGCTGACCCCTGACCTCAGTCCTGACCCCTGACCTCAGTCCTGACCCCTGACTTCAGTCCTGACCCCTGACCTCAGTGCTGACCCCTGACCTCAGTCCTGACTCCTGATCTCAGTGCTGACCCCTGACCTCAGTCCTGACCCCTGACCTCAGTGCTGACCCCTGACCTCAGTCCTGACTCCTGATCTCAGTCCTGACCCCTGACCGCAGTCCTGACCCCTGACCTCAGTGCTGACCCCTGACCGCAGTCCTGACCCCTGACCTCAGTGCTGACTCCTGATCTCAGTCCTGACCCCTGACCACAGTGCTGACCCCTGACCTCAGTCCTGACCCCTGACCTCAGTCCTGACCCCTGAACTCAGTCCTGACTCCTGACCTCAGTCCTGACCCCTGACCTCAGTGCTGACCCCTGACCTCAGTCCTGACCCCTGACCTCAGTCCTGACTCCTGACCGCAGTCCTGACCCCTGACCTCAGTCCTGACTCCTGACCGCAGTCCTGACCCCTGAACTCAGTCCTGACCCCTGACCTCAGTCCTGACTCCTGACCTCAGTCCTGCCCCCTGACCTCAGTCCTGACCCCTTGACCTCAGTCCTGACTCCTGACCCCCGACCTCAGTCCTGAACTCTGACCTTAGTCCTGACTACTGTTCTGAACTCTGAACTCAGTCCTGACTCCCGACCTCAGTCCTGACTCCTGACCCCCGACCTCAGTCCTGACTCCTGACCCCCGACCTCAGTCCTGACCTCTGACCTCAGTCCTGACCTCAGTCCTGACTCCTGACCCCCGACCTCAGTCCTGACCTCTGACCTCAGTCCTGACCTCAGTCCTGACTCCTGACCCCCGACCTCAGTCCTGACTCCTGACCCCTGACCTCAGTCCTGACCCCTGACCTCAGTCCTCCAGCAGGTGCCGTTCTAAGCAGCATCTGCTAGAGACGCTGGTGGAAAGTAATAAAAGTCCAAACACACCTGAAACACTTTCAAAGTTTTAAACTAAACTGTGTCAGTGTGGGCGGAGCCTCAGTTAGGTGGAAGTGATGTGTTTCTTACAGCAGATGAAGGTCCACAGGTAAAGTCCCATGGGGCCTTGCAGCATCTCGTAGGGTCGTCCAAAGGCGTTGACAAAGAAGAAGCCGGTGGCCACGGAGGAGAAGAGGATGACCACGCCACAGAAGAAGATGATGGTGACGTGGAGCGCTGTGGGGACGACGCTCTGCAGCTCTGGAAAGACTGAGACAGGAAGTGAGACAGGAAGTGAGACAGGAAGTGAGACAGGAAGTGAGACGGACGGGTGAAACTGAAGAAGACGTCTCCTCAGCAGCACCGTGACATCATCAGAAGCTTCACGTTCCCACCTCCTCTGAACATCCTGTAAACTGAAACACTTGAATCCACTTCATCTGAGCGGTTTACAGTGCACAGAGGGTTTTTTACAGTGTACAGTCCTGAGGACAGAGCAGCTTTGTCTCCTCCTCCAATCAGCTGAGACCTCCTCACTGAGGAGACCTGGTCTGACCCGGCAGCCTCACAGTCCTGGACCTGGATCCGGATCGGACTCACTGATAAACTGTTTGTTTTTAGAACAAGTACAAACATCACGGAAAACAGCAAAGGATCAAAGTACTGGAAATAGATTATTGGCAATAAATATAAACAAAACTATATATTGATAATTATCAATGAAGTGAACAGTGACGTCAGACGACATGTGACTAATGAATGAGCAGGTGAGTTGAGGTGAGGAGCAGATCCAGGATCAGGGACTCACAGTAGAAGCGGGACGCCCGCCCCCCCAGGCCGCACTGCTTCAGCCGCTGTCCGGTGAACAGTCCGTAGCTCAGCTCTCCCAGGAACTTGTCCAGTTCGGGTCCGGTCGCGTTCACCAGCTCGGCCCCGGTTCGGCACAGCGCGGTCCCGCGGATCCACAGAGGAAGACCCGTCACCACAGCCGCCGTGAGCGCGCAGCACAGACCGAGGACACCGGAGACCGAGAAGAAGACCCGTCTGTTACCGGAGGACATGATGGAGGGAGAGGGGGGAGGAGAGAGAGAGAGGGGGGGGGGGGGGGGGGATCTCTTGTACAACAGAGATGACGTCCAGGTCACCATGGTAACAAGGGGTTAAATTACGGTAGGGGGGGGGTGACATCATTGTGATGTTCTAGTTCAGGGGTTTTCAACCGGGGGTCCGCGGCTCCCTGGTGGTCCGCGACGGCATTGCAGGGGGTCCGCGAAATTTGCTTTGATATTTCAACACATTTCAGACACTTGAATATCGTGAAAAATTTTTAAAATAAGAAAAATATGTCTAAAATATTATAAAGGTGATGAGGGGAACCTTGAAACCGGCTTGGGGCTAGAAACTGCCAGTAGTATTCACCTGTGCATGTGTGTTACAGGTAGAGATGTTTTCTACGCGGCACAGTGGAGGGGGCGCCATCATGATCGGGGGTGCTTTTTCCTTCAATGGAACAATGGAGCTCCAGGTGGTGCAGGGCGTCAAACAGCAGCTGGCTATGTGGAGATGTTGCAGCGGGCCTCCCTCCTGACTGAGGGCCCTGGTCTGTGTGGTAACGACTGGGTTCTTCAGCAGGACAACGCTCCAACTCACAAGGCCCGTCTGACCAAGACCTTTTTCCAGGAGAATAACATCAGTCTTTTGGACCATCCTGCGTGTTCCCCTGATCTTAATCCAATTGAGAACATTTGGGGATGGATGGCAAGGGAAGTTTACAAAATGGACTTCAGTTCCAGACAGTGGATTCCCTTCGTGAAGCCTCTTCACCACTTGGAGCAACATTCGCACTAGCCTTCTGGAAACACTTGCATCAAGCATGCTAAAACGAATTTTTGAAGTGATCAACAATAATGGTGGAGCTACTCATTACTGAGTCAGTTTTTGACACTTTAATTTCTGTTTTAGGAGTTTTTTTTTTTTTTTTAGCTGTGGTCTTAAACTTTTGATCAGCTGATGAACAGCCTACTTCAGTTAAATTGTTGTTTTCAATAAATTGCCTGCTCACAACTTTTGGGCTCTTGTTCCCATTTCTTCTTTTTGCATTTTGAAACTCTACTTAGAACCTTCCTAAGATTCAACAGTGCAAAATGCTAATTCATGCAAGAGTGTATATTGACGTACATATGGTTCTGAGATGCAGTACAACTACAAACTGCATTTAATTTTGTGTTCAATTCTTAACCACTGAAAATCAACCGTTTTTTAGTTTTTTACACATTTTTGTAGATTTGTTTGAGGTTTTAAATAAAACATGGAAAACCAAATGTTAATACTTCCTTCTATCCACTTGCGCGCACACACACACAGGCACGCGCGCGTGTGGGCACATCAGTGGGCCGCGGATTACCTAGTCAGAATGGTGGTCCCTGGGACAAAACCAGTTGAAAACCCGTTCTAGTTTACTCACTTTAATCTCAGTCCCATGTTTAACCAGCAGAGGGAGTATGACACAGCCCCTTTGCTCCTGACGCCCAAATGGCGTTAGTGTCAGAGGCTTATTCTCCTTTTCTTTAATCATGCCCCTGGTGTAGAACATTTAATAATTAATAATAATTGAGCTATAAATGAAAGGACCTGGCGGCCCAGCTCATCCGGACCCTCGTCCCGCGGTCACTGGGTTTTCACCAGCGCACATTGGATGTGTTTATATCGCTGTGTTCACTGCACAAGGTTACAGGATGACATCACGTCCTGAGGGGGTGTCCTCTGCTTTTATCCAATTAAGAATCCTGTGTCTCCATTAATAATCATAGGACATAACTCTCTTACTGTATACACTGTTGTTTTTATGTTTTATGTACAGTGCACCAACCACACCAAGGCAATTTCCTGTATGTGCAAATAGACAAGACAATAAAAAGAATTCTGATTCTGACATCAGATGTTCTTCAAGGCTCCATCCTCTGTTTCTGTGTATGTGTGTGTTTGTGTTTCTGTGTGTGTCACCATCACCAGAGAAAATAATCAAATTAAAATATTTATTTCATGAATTGAAGTCAATCCAGTTTAAATCTTTATACAAAGTGAAAAAAGTCAAACCCAAATAAAACCTGTGAAAATCAAAGTGTCTTTGTCGTCCTCTGAAAAACGGTGGAATGTCCTTTAAAAGCTTCCGAGCCCACCACGTGCCGCCGCCGTCACGTGTCCAGTTACTGCCGTCACGTGACTCGCTCCGCCGCAGGAGAAACACCGGAAGGAAAAAACCTGAACTGTAAAAACATGAGCCCACCTGTGGGCCCAGTGCATGGAGACACGGGATTGGACAGCACACCCGTCAGTCACAACACCTGACGTCAGACTCCCTGAAGCTCCGCCCTCTGAGGTCACAGTGTTGGACGAGCACATATTGGTGTCAGAACAAGGAACACGTGATCAGCTGATGCTTTTAGTTCTTTAACATCTCACCTGGCTTCCGTGACATACAGGTGCACTCTGGGATATGGTGTGTGTGTGTGTGAATGTGAATATATATATAGATATAGATATAGATATATCTATATCTATATATATATATATATTTAAAGAATATATCTGTACACATACATTTGATAGTTAAATTGTGACTCAGTTTGAGTGTCGGTCACCTGTTCACCATGAAAAATGTCCCAGCATGCAACACTAACATGATGAGGAGACGCCATAACCACCTGATTGACCTCGTCCAATCACATCAGGCCCCTAATAAACAGTTCAGGGAAGTTTGGAATTCAAGTTTTTGAAAAATTGCTTTAAAAAAGGTTTTTAACGTTTCTTTGTTTTTTGTGTTAAATTTGAGAAAGATTCTCGAAGTCGTTCTCTCCACAGGCGTCAGATCTGCTTGTGTTGGTCTAGAATATTGTTAATATGTAAAGGGTACAAAGAAACAAGTGCATGTATTTATACACATGTTCATTTGTTGTGCTGCAGTTTGGACTGTTATTTATAAAATAAGTTTTGATTTATGAACATGTTTGGAAAGTGAGAATTGTTTAAATGTGTTATGGACGGGGCAGTCTACGGATTTTTGTCCATATACATCAGTATCGACATTTAAACTTATTGATCTAATATATTTACATTTAAGTTTGAATTTAATGAAATCTAATCCAGTCAATGTTCTATTGGTCCTGCTCACATGGCCGATCGGAACCGGAAGTGACAGCGTCTCCAACATCTGTTCAACCTGAAAACATCCGTCACAGCCGAGAAAAGTCAAAAATAAACAGTGAAATCAAAATGAGCCTGTGAGTCAGAGCTGAGGGCAGAATGAGATCCAGAACCAGATCTAGATCAAGTTCTGGATCCGATGGAGACTGAAGACAGAGCTGAACGACTCCAGCAAGGGGCTAACTAACGTTAGCTCTGAGCTACTTTAGTCTCCTACCACTGAGAAGGTGATCAAGTCTAGCTAATGGCTAACTCTATAGCCATCTTTGACGTTTCGTATAAGTAGCGTTTTCAAACAACTTTTGTTCACTACAGTTATATTTGAGAGATGATGCTAACATCTCTTAACCAACTTCATCACTAGGAACTAACATTACCATCAATCTGTCTTTGTTAGATATCTGATAGCTGTTTTATCAAAATAAAATATGATCAGCCATTTAGTGCATTATCTTCAACTTTAAACCAAGTACTGTTAGCTATGGCTAAAGCTAAATGTTTTAGCTTAGCCTCTGAACCAACTGGACAAGGATAGCTAAGGTTAGCGTTTTTTACATGACTATTATTTTATGTTGACTCCTGTTAGTTAGCAATGTTAGTTGCTAAACTATCTTTATCGTTGATAGCTGATGTTAGCAATGAGCTTCAGTGAATGCTGATGCTTTCAGCTGAAACTGAGTCAAAGTTAAAATGTTATTTGGCTGCGTTAGCTTCAGTTCCTCAAACTGTGCATCAAGGTGAGCTATCGTTAGCAATTAGCCACATTAGCTTAATGTGCAAAGTCACTTACAGTTAGTGTAGTTGTTTTCCATTTAACTTTAGGTTTTAACGTTGATTTGTTTTGTGTGGTATAAACAGGATTTCTCACTTTACACGTTAACAACTGGATTCAACTTTTTGAACCATAAATATACAAGTTAAATAAGATTAAATGGTCAATAATTTCAGATAAAATAATAAAAGGATGTCAACCTCAACTAAGGTGTGTAACAGTGTTTAAAGTGACCGACAGCTCAGGCAATCATAACTCAAGAAAAGATATGAAAAAATTAATTCATCAGTTAGCTTGAACAAATCCTTTCACTCTTCTCCGAAGGGAAAATAAAAGACTTTTCTTCAAAGTTTAAATGTTTTTGTCTTAAACTTAAGCGTAAAAAAAAAGAAAGATGCAGAAAAGTGAGAATGTTTAATAAACAGGAATTCTGCTGCTCATGGAATGTCACATATTGAAACGTGTTCCCGTGGCGAGCAGCTGCCATGTCATTAAAGTTCTCACTTTTCTTGGTAATTTGTTCTCTGAGTGGACGAGGACCTCCGTCCATCGCTCTCGTGATCGGAGACGTTCAGCTCGTCTCACGTCTCCATCAGATCAACTGCTTCCATCTAAACTCATGTTCACGTTTTCCTGAGGCTGACGGAGCGGTGCTAATGATGATGATGAGGAGGAGGGTGGTGTTAGCGTTGATGTGGGGTCACATGGTCCTGCTGCGGCTCATGATGCTGTGGTGGTTGTCATGCTGACGGGGTGTCGGGGAGGGGCCAGGTCGAGGAGGGCACCGACCGTCCCGGCCACTTGGGGGAGCCCTTGATCTTCCAGAATGTGAAGAGGAAGACACAACTGACTCTAAAGAGAAAATCATGGGGGTGGGGGGTGGGTGGCAAAAGAAAGCATAGTGGGGGAGGGGGTAGATGGATGGAAAATTAAATGAACGAATAAAATAACTAATCATGGCAACAAAAATACAGAGCAACAACAAAATATAATAAAATAATGAGAATTGATGGAGGAAAGAAAAGAAACAGAATATGCTCAGTTTAATGAAGTGTTAGAATCACATGATGTAGCAAGACACACAATGTCTGCACTGACACACAATGTCTGCTCTGACACACAATGTCTGCTCTGACACACAATGTCTGCACTGACACACAATGTCTGCACTGACACACAATGTCTGCACTGACACACAATGTCTGCTCTGACACACAATCTCTGCACTGACTCCGAGGCCAGAGTGTGTCCTCAGAGTCAGTGTCTGGAAACTATCTGTCACTATGTGAGGTTCTCCTCCACTAACACTCCCAGTACATCAGTACCAGTAAGTGAAGCAGATGCAGTCTGTGGTACTGGGAGCACTTTACTGGTCAGACTGGTTCTGTTGGGCTCCAGCAGCTGACAGAGGTTCATCCTCTGAGGACAATCTAGATCTTTCAGAAACTCCTCAGAGGAGCTCAGGGGATCTCGTGGGTCTCTGAAGACCCTGGTCCTCCTCAGGGACTCGGAAACCAGCTCCACAGATCCTCTGAGAACATGATGTCATGGTTCAAAGGAGGGGCTGGTCAGTGGGCGGAGTTCAGAACCAACTGATTCTGATGACAGCGTAAATCAGACCAGAAATAAGACATTTCCTTTAAGTTTGAGTCACAGATGAGCCTCAAAGCTTTAGTTCATTATATCAACAGAGTTCAGAGGAGAATCCTTCTTCAGAATGAGGTAAGTCACATTCCATCTTCATGGTCACTCTTCATTTGGTATAAAAACAAACAGCAGCTCAAGACAAAAGTCAACTTTTTAATATTTTTCTTTTATTTCCAAACCCAGACTAGAGTCTGATTCCACTGCAGGAAGTGGAACCTTGATGTTCTCTTGTGTTTTACAAAGCATCCCATAACTTTCTTTGACATGGTGGGATAGAGTGTTACCCAAAGGGCGATAGGTTTGGCGTAGGCAACGAGACATGCAGCCAATCGTAAGGCACAGGGGCGGCGCTTCAACAGACAGGTAACAAGCTGCGAGGTAAAGCTCCTACTCTGGGGGATTGTCAAGTGTTGTTGTCACCGAGTGATCACATGATCCTCTATAGCTTCAAAGAATCTCTGAACATCAAGGAGGAAACGCACGTATGGCAAATTCAGCACAGCTGAAACAAAGACACTGTTGTTCTTCGGTGTCGAGCCCTACAACGTCCTTATTGAAAAACAGGTCCAAGTAACAGTCCACGTCTGAACTTTAAGTCCAAACTAAATCTGTGTGTGTCTGCACTGACGCACTGAACCTCCGGCTCAGCCCCCTTCCCGGCTGCTGTTGAATAGATTCTAAGTACCTATTGTCAGGTTTGGTAGCAGAACATCCCAGTGAAAAGTCGTAGGTCGAATTGTGATTCAAAGTCAAAGCTAAGTCCTGAAGGTTCTCGGAGTTAAGTCACTGAATGTTTGACAAAAACCAGTCGACATGGTTCAAGCCTCTGATTTCGTGCCTCCTGGACCACGTTCAGTGGAAGACTCTGGGTGCATCCAACCGATAGGAGAGCCGGGGGTCAGACCCAGAACACACTGGAGATATCTCATCTGTCCAGGGACACCTCAGGACTCCAGATCATGTCTGGGTCTGATCTGGAAACGCTTGGTTTACTTTGCCACTGAAAACCCAACCTAGGTGAGCAGCAGAGGAAAGGATTGATGGAGGGATCACACTGGAGTGGTGTCCACATTCATCAGACAAATTGTCGAGAGCAAGTCAGGCGAGTCTAATCGGTTTACGCAGCAGGGATTCTAGTTCTTAAAGAATGATCTCTGAAAGAATTTAAATTTGACACGTTATTTATTACGTTGCTGTTCAGATTAAAAGCAACAGAGCAACAACCACTGAGTTTAAACATCAGACGTGTCGCTCAACTTTGTGAAGACTTCAAAGTCAGAGTTTTCCTCCAGACAGGTGTGGAGTCATTTCTCTCATTACATCTAATCATATGTGAATCAGAGGCCCTGGTAGCCACAGCTCCACGATGGACCCTGCACGGACTCTGACTCTCTGAAGAGGGCAGTGCTGGTATCTATGTTGAGACAAAGAAGGAGATTGATGAGCAGCCACAATTAGCTTCCCCAGAGAGAGGCGGAGCTCAGCCATTTAAAGGGACCTGATATATCTTGAAGCCCCGTGATGTGGTTCATTGACTGATTGGTGTGTGGAGGTTTCATGAGAACCAAGGAAGGACCTGCAACACACTGGAGCAGTGATATGTCTCATCTGTCCCGGGGACGCCTCAAGGAAAAGCTGGAGGATGAGAGAGGGACGTCTGGGTCAGAAATAGATGGATGTTCAAAGTAGCCTCCAGTTCACTCTCCTGTTTAAACCATTCTTTAAATGCGGTGGTGTGAATCTAGTGTTGGTGGATTGTTGTGCTGAGATGTTTGTGCCATCGATATGTGTTGGGAACCATTATCGTAGACCTATGGACGGATTGTTCTCGGGTTCAGACGTTTGGTGTCAGGTGGACGTAAATCGCACACAGCGCCAACATGATTGACAGGTAGAAGAGGGCGAAGCCAGCCAACTGCACCCGAGGGGAGTGGCTGATCAGGGGCGGGGCCACAGAGAGCAACACGTCCACTGTCTCATAAACCCCACCCCCTTTCCCCTCCAGGACCTCCCCCACCGAACAAAGACTGTCCTGAGGGTTTGTGTCAGGGAGAGATGGACATGGAGACGAAGGAGTAAGACGGACAGAAGAAAAAAGGATTCATGAAAGGCATGAAGATGGAAGAGAAGGAAGAAAGTCGTTAGTTGAGGAAGAGCAGAGTGATGTCACAGTCACTTCTACCTCATGTTGAATATGGAGAAACAAGTGTCAACCCACCGTGACGTCAGGTCCCGGCGCTCTACCACTGACGTCACCTGTTGGTTTATGAGCTGCTGTTTAGACATTTTGTCCAGTGCCATCTTTGTTTTTTTAAACCATAAGTAGTTGACATGGAGGTGAAGTGTTAACTGACGTTTATAAATCAAGTGAGAAGTCGAGTCACTTTCTCGTAGACTCCTATAGAAACAACCAGTAGAGTCGCCCCCTGCTGGTCATTACACACAACACAGGTCTCAGGCACTTTGGCTTCACTTTTTGGCCGCGGAGTCTGAGTCTGTTTTAGTCAAAAGAGGGAGTGGGCTGATCGTAGTGGTGATGGTGGATCCTGTGTCGCGTTGGCATCAGATAATGGTGGTGGACCACGAGGTGGCAGCTGGTGATGGATCCTAATAAGCGGCAGTGGACAATGACTGTGGACTATAGTGGATCTGGTCTTGATGGTGGATCATGATCCTGCTGGTTGCTGATCAGAGACTATGATGCAGCAGGACTGATTGACATGTCGTATTGAAGTTATCCTTCAAGATGTTTCCCCTCATCAATGCTGCTGACAACTTTAATCTTGATGTTTCCTTCACTTGACATCTGTTGACTTGTGTCCGTCCTGGGAGACGGGTCCTCACATGTGTCTCTAAGGTTTCTGTGTATTTGTACCTGTTAAAAGGTTTTTAGTAGTTTGTCCTGACTCTTGTTGAGGGTGAAGGACAGAGGATGTCTCACCATGTTAAAGCCCTATGAGACAAACTGTGATTTGTGAATATGGGCTACACAAATACAAATAGATTTGATTTGAACAGACGCTCATGCCCCGTCCATGTAAATACACAGATCAGTTTGAGGGAGTCGAGAGGCTTTGATAAACGTCGTCCCATCGTTCTCCTTCTTTTCTCCTTCATGCCTCCCTCTGTTTCTGAGGTAATGAGGCCGGACTCCTGAAGAAATGTCTACAATTCTCAAAAATTTATTCATTTGTTCCTTTAGACTGCACGAGTCCAATCTTCATCACACTTAAGACTCGACCTGAACATGTGGATTCAAGCTCGTTCACTCATCGTAGTTGTGTAGCGTGTGTGTGTTACCTGTGGGACTCCGATCCTGCGACACGCCTCCAGGAAGTTTTCTACGTTGCGTCGACATTTGGCCATGGTGAGTTTAGGCTGCAGGACACAGTTCATGTCATCGTTAGTGTTACACCAGCAGAGGGCGCTTTCTGCCTGTTACTCATCTATCACAGCTCACCACAGCAGGGGAGGGGACGTGGATGCTGGGGACAGAGCGCGGCCTCACGTGATTGGCCAGGTGACACAGCACCACGCCATCAGTCAGAGCTGCTCCCAGGTCGCTTGGCAACGACACTTTGAGACGAGCCTCGATGTTCTGGACAGACAGAGGTTTACATGTGTCACATGACGCCTATCAGTGACTCACAGGCCGTTGTTTTCATGTACAGTTCTGTCCGGAAACAGGAAACTGAATCTACTAAAGCAACAAAACAAAGAACTGAAGACTTTGGAGCGCACGCACGCACGCACGCACGCACGCACGCACGCACGCACACGCACACACACACACACACACACACACACACACACACACACACACACACACACACACACACACACACACACACACACACACACACACACACACACACACACACACACACACACACACACACACACACACACACACACACTCTTTCTGCTCTATTTCATCGGTTCTGTACGTATCAACTTTCAGTAGACAAGCAAATAATGAAGGGTTAGTACAAAGAGAGGTTCCGTGCATTTGTAATGTTGAACCTTTAGTCCACCTCATCAGGTTATAAACAGGTCATGTGACTTTAGTTCAGGTGGAGGACCAGTGAGAACAAACCTTTCTGAGCTGATCCACCAGCTCAGCTTCTTCTCCAACTAGAGGAGGAGCAGCAAGAGCCTCCTCCTGGTTGTGAGGAGCAGCATCAGCAGCAGACGCAGCATCCCCTGTAGGACAGAGAAGGAACAGCAGGAGTCAACTCTCTTACAGGCTGCAAAACTGTCTAGTAATGAACAGAACAGTAATGAACACTTTCAAAAATTGCTCCAGTCTGGGTAACCAGGAGAAGAAAGAGAACATTCTAACTAACAAACATCAAACACTATTCATACATGTGTCCTTCAGGTTTTGAAACAAACATGTGCATCAAAGCAGTTCCTATCTGCAATGAGACGGTCACATCACTCTACTACAACCAATCTATAGTTTGAGATCTGAGTCAGAACACAAAGCTCACAGCCATGCTAACAGCAACAATAACTGTTTTTATCATGAAGAAACGGGTAAATCATCACAGAACTCCTCCAGTAATTGATTCGTCATAATGGATTCATGTCTCCAAAAAGAGAGTGAAGTTCAAGACTGGATGAAAAACTGAGGGATACAATCGCCATGGAGCGATATTTATGGATTTTACACTTCTGAGCAAAAACAAGCAAGTCTGTAGAGTGCATCCTTCCTGAGGTGTCACGTCCTGTGTGCTAGATCCTTCCATATTGTACAAGACATCAACTTGTGAGGGTTAAAGTTTCTCACCTTTCCTCCTCTCTTCTTTCTGACCAAGGCGAAACAGGAAGCTCTCTGGCCTCAGACTGGCTGTCCGACAGGAAGTCCCGCCCCCTGAGCTGGGGTAAGAAGGTGATTGATTGGCTGGAAGAAAAAACTGAATCAGTCACCGTTAGTGAAAGAGGACGTTAAAATCTGGGTTGTTTGTGATCAATTACCTTTAGAAGAAAGAGCTGCTCTGTCTTCACCCTGCAGAGACAAGACAGATTCACACCTGAACATACTTGAGCCTGACACGCCTGATCACACGCCATGACACCTTCAGCTTGAAAGAAGTTTGATCTGAAGTTTCTGACTGACGTCTAAACTCTACTGATAATCTGTGTTCAGAGAAGATGAACTGAACAAACAACAAGAGAAGATTAAACCGCCTTGAAGCCAGTTTACATGGAAACACAGTGAGGCAGCAGCAGGGTGCAGTACCTGCAGTGGACAGGAGGTGGCGTTATCAGAAGCATGAGAGCAACAGCCGTCTACAGACGCTCCAGTCACAGACTAACAGAGACAGACAACAGACAAGGTGAATTTTGAACAGAAAAGAAAAAGAAGCGTGTGGTCTCCCATGGTGTCGGGTCACATGGCACCAATCACACCTACAGGTCTTTAACTCAGCAGGTGGAGACTGTCAGGAGGTTTCATGGCTGCTGAACTCATGTTATCACACACCTGGTCTGTCTCACACCTGGTTAGTCAGCTGAGGACCCGGTCACACTGACAGAAGTATGTGGACACGTGTCTCAGAACCTCATGACGTGTCAGATGGAACTGAAGATCACGTGACCGCAGGTGTGAGACAGAACCTGAGAAACATTAAATGAGTTCACATAGAACCAAGCTGGTCTGTGTCACACCTGCCTGTGGGAACCAGGTCGTCTCTTTATACTGTTTGTATTAAAGTCAGTTTCACAAGAGACAGACACACTGAGAGACAGACACAGAGAGACAGAGAGACAGACACAGAGAGACAGACACAGAGAGACAGACACAGAGAGACAGACACAGAGAGACAGACACAGAGAGACAGAGAGACAGACACAGAGAGACAGAGAAAGAGAGACAGACAGACACAGAGAGACAGACACAGAGAGACAGACACAGAGACACAGAGAAAGAGAGACAGACACAGAGAGACAGACACAGAGAGACAGACACAGAGAGACAGAGAGACAGAGACACAGAGAGACAGAGAGACAGAGAAAGAGAAAGAGAGAGACAGAGAGACAGAGAAAGAGAAAGAGAGACAGACACAGACAGACACAGAGAGACAGAGACACAGGAGAAAAAAGAACAAACTAAAAACAAGGGGATGAAAATAAAAAGAGAAATATAAAATCATATTTGATGCATGAAAGAGAAATAAAAGTGAGGATGAGGGAAGAAGAAGAAGGAGGAGTTAATACAGGAAACAGATTAAGATTCAGATTAAAGTGACTGTTTTTAAATTATTAATATGATGTCACAACAGGAAGTCATTGTTAAACATCATATACATATAAAGTCAGTGTTATATATTATATAGGAGCACGTGTTCAATCCACAGCATCATTAGTAGACAGACAGACAGACAGACAGACAGACGTGTTCCTGATGATAAGGTCGGATTAAAGATGAAGATGTGTCACATGTTAAAAGATGAAACTTCAGAACCTTCATATCTTTGACTTGTCTAACAGCTGACTGCAGTGAGGTGCTTTTATTGTGAAACAGGAAGTGATCTGTTCATTGCAGCTGTTGTTGCTGAGGAAACCACTCTAACTGATGTTTGGTTGTGGATTGATAAATAGGCTTTTATTTTGTAGGTCAGTTAGTAGAATTTTTGGGGGCAGGGCCAAATTCTTACCATGAAGAGGGCGGAGTCATCTGTGTGGGTGCAGCGTCTGGAGGGGTAGACGGTCTGAACACACACATTAACACACATCAACACACATTAACATACACGGGTGTGATGCAAGAACAGATAAGCTGAGGAAGGACTTGTCTAGATGGAGAGGGGGGGGCTAAAACGTCCAAGTTCCAACAGACCAATGAGGAGTCAGGAAGGCTCGTTCAGATGAACTCTTCACGTGAACGGAGTGACCACAGCGCCACCTGCAGGCAGCAGGAAGTGAACACAGACCTAGATGTTCACATCTACCTCCGACGGTAATGAACTGACAGACGCTGTGAGCGAGTCTGGAGCTGCTGTCATTTCACGTTCATGGTCACATCTCCATCTGACGTGATGTAGAAACACTTTAAACATGAAGTTACAAACTGGTTCTTCTCATGTAGTGACTCCTGTTGTTGTGTTGATGTGTTCAGTTCCATCAGCACCTGTGTGTGTCCTGGGAGAGGATCCTCACATGGGACTGAGCTTCATTCACTGATCACTAACTTTCTATTTGACTCGTGTTGAGTTAAGAACAGAGGAAGTTTCTCCTTGTGAACATCTGAGATAAATAACATGTGATTGATTGAGTCCTGTGGTTTACACACACACACACACACACACACACACACACACACACACACACACACACACACACACACACACACACACACACACACACACACACACACACACACACACACACACACACACACACACACACACACACACACACACACAGTCTGTACTGGACTTTGTTGGACTCTGAGCTGCTTTATACTGAAAAACATCATCACTGAGAAAATAAACCTGATGTGTTCATTTCTATTTATGAACATTTTGTTTATTAGTTATTAATTATCAATACCACACAATAATCAACAAATCTCTACAGAAACATGTTTTTTGTTGTTAAATAAAGTGAAGCTGTTGTCTGTTGAATGTAAACAGGACAGACTCTTATTTTGACAGTGCTCAGTCCTGTGGTCCTACCTTGGTGGGACTTGGGACAGAGCGGGTCTTCTGTCTCTCCTCGTCGTACCTCAGAGCGGCGAGCTGAGCTTCCCTTCGTATCCGCTCCATCCCTCCTCTCTGGGGGGGGGGGGGGGGGGGGGAGTCAGCAGCAGTTTGATTCACTGAGGTTCAGTGTTAGACAGAAGGAGGAGGTGTTACCTGAGTCTGAGAGGTAGAGGGCGCTGTGACACCATCGACCACACTCCTGACAGAGAGGAGGAGAGAAAGAGAGCGAGAGGATGTTAGAGAACACACAAACATGACAAATCTGGGAGTGTGTGTTAGGGCTTGGCGATTAAACGATATTGATAATTATCGTGAAATAACTTTTCCTCGATAGAAATTAGGGATGGGCATTCGATTAAATAGTCTTAATCGATCGTCGGGACAATTAACGATCGATTTTCCATTAATCATTCATATTTTTATATTAAAATTCACTATTTATAGGCTTTATTAAAATTCAGTGAAAATAGAAAAACCACAGCGTGGCTCCTCATTGAGATCTTTATTACAAGATGAACAACTCTTGTGTCAGTTAAACAGGATCCGTTCACTGGTTGCACTTAAAATATGCGCTGCTGTACTCGTGGCCCCGATGAGAGAGCAGCTAGCCGCTGAGCGCTAGCTGGAGTTGACGGTTCTCGACGTCTCAGTCCGGTTGTTGTCACGTCCTCACTCACGGAACCCCTCACCCAGACCCGGGTCTGTCCGGGTTCCCTTCCCCGTGGACTGAGGGTCCGTGTGCGGACATGAAGCCGAGCAGCGGAGGCTTCGCTCCGGGCTTCTTCCTCCAGCTGCTAACATCCTCCCTGAGCTGCGTTCAGGGCAACTTGGATATTCAGACCTACTGCCACATAACGAAATCCAGTTTTTTCGTCAATGAAAATATAATGTCATCGACGAAATTCTTAATGATCAATAATCGATCGTCAATTAATTATGCCCATCCCTAATAGAAATATAAGAGATGTCTATGTAACTTTGATAAAACTCGTCCATGATGAGAATAGCAGCGCGTGGCTGGAGTAGAGCTCCAGCCTGGGCAGGTCAGGTGGACGCACACAGAGCGATGGAGCAGCGGCTCCGGGTTAACGCTCAGGCTCCTGCAGCCGTGAGCAGCAGCACGTCAGGAGATAAGAAAACAAAGGCACAGGCTCAAAAGACAAGGACACGTTGAAAAGGGTCCGAGGAGTTCAGCCGTGTGGAGACATGTTGGCGGTGTAAGTCCGACAGGAAGCAGAGTGTCGTGCACTGCAAACCGATGCTCCCACAAAGAGGCACCGCTCATCTTATATGAAGCAGAAAGGACCGGACGAGGGATTTGATTTATATTGTGATTTACACCAATATTCACATCGACTGATATGAAAACAATTATCCAGATTTGTTTTGGATATTGTGTACGGTATAGTGTGTGTGATTGTGTGTATACCTGTTGTGTCTTCTCGTTTCCTCCGTCCTGGACGTGATGGTTTTGACTGGAGAACCCTGGACGCAGACAGGAAGTGAGTGACGGTTTACAAAATAAAGTGCGTGTCAGCTGCATAAAGAACCACCCACTCTGTTGATTGACTGTCTTATCCATCAATCACTGGACCAATTCTAGAGCAGCTATCAGACTCTGAGCAGTGATGTCACAGGTGGGCGGAGCTCGTACCTCTCTGGTGATGCGTCTCTCGATGTACGCCATGAACTGAGAGCTCAGACTGGAGGTGTCCCCGCCACCTGGACTCCGCCCGTCCTCCTCCTCCTCCTCCCCCCCCACACAGCTGTCGATGAAGTCGATCTGCTCCAGCTCCGCATCTGATCAACACATTGATCACATCCATCAGTGATCAGCTGATCACGTTTCAGTTTGGTCTCAGTTTTCATAAAAATCAAACAATTTCATCTCAGATAAATCTAATTTAGATTAGGTCACTGATGAGAAGAGTCAGACTTTCAGACAAAAAGCAGCTGAATTGAATGCGTGTCTGAGATATCTTGGCACTAACGTAAAGTGGTCGTCCATCTTTGTTTACAGTGTTTTGTGTAGATGTGTGATGAACAGAAACTCACACGTTCCGTTCGGCAGCAGTGATCCTCCTCTCGCTCGCGGGTCTCTGCTGATCTCGGCCACTCTCTGTGGAAACTCTGACAGTTCCTCTGTGGGCTGCGCACACACACAGGAAGTGAGTTCAAACACAGACAG
>NC_070630.1:557500-650000 GCF_947347685.1 Pleuronectes platessa
TAATTGTTCACCTAGTCCCGTGTATTACATGTGTTACTGGAGTATTCCACTAGAGGGCGCATCACAGACCATCTGAAAATTAAAACCTGGGGACGTTCTAATGACGTTTTCAACCGAGGCGCCATGAGGGCGCCATGATGCGTTCACAGTCAACTCAGAGACACGAGACTCCACCTGGAACTTGAACGATTCATTCGTGAGATGTCAGAGACGTCTGAAACTGACAATGTTTTGGAAAATGATTGACATAAAAACATCAAAGCACAGACACACCTTTGTTCCTTTAACCCCTTATTGCCTGAATTAATTTCCAATTATATCCAAAAAATATTATTTGTGTTTTTGGCTGTCATACAGATGCTAAATTAAGAGGAGATTGTTCATTTCAATATAGCATATAGAGTAGACATAAAATTAAGGTATGAGGCAAATTAGCAACATTAGGCATAATGGGGCATAACCTTAATTTAACTATTTTTTCAGTCTCTGGTATGTATATTATTATATTGATGCTGCTTTTGCTTGAAATTTAATAACAACATATGTTTCTGTACAATCATTGCTGTTCCATCATCACAGTATTTCAAATACAGCTTAATACCTCAAAATAACTTTGCTGCACAGTCCCAAGGGGCTAGTATGTATTTTCCACTCCGACCACTAGATGGCGGCAGAGTGCTTCCAATACCTTCCTTGGTATGTGTAGTATTTGCACCATCAGGCACAATCCTCACCTCGGCGGCATTAAGCCCGAAATTGGGTTTCTGGCAAATTTGCGTCATTTGTCTACAAGGGGTTAACCATCGTCAATAAAGTTTGATTATTCATAACATCAATAAATGAAGTTTCATGCAAAGGAGGCCTTCGCTTCCTGTCAGCTGATCGGATACTTCAAAGTCCTCTCGGCAAGTCGGGACGTCTCAGATGTCTCGGCCTCTGGAAGCTGACGTTGTGGCTCGAAGTGGCGAATCGTCCCACGTCAACCAAAGACCCTCCGGTACGACACATCGAAACTAATCTGAACACAACGTTACTCCTGTCTGATCCCTAATGGAAACACGTAGAACAAAGTGAGGCATGCTACGAGCCGTCGTCACGACACTGCCGCGTCAACACATCAGCCCAGTAGTGGAGAGCTGCTCGTCTGGAAGCAGGACTGGTGTCTGTGGTATTCTAGCATTTTACACCCGGCAGGACGCAGAGAAGACGAACACGAACGAGAACACAACAACACGCCACCGCCAGATGTTGACAGGCTCCAGACTGTTACAGCTAAACGTGACCTCCGGCAGCGCCGCTGATGCTCCTCGTCTTTATCTGTCGTTGAGTTTGGGCGAGTCCACCGGCTCCTCGTCTTCGTCCTTATCGTTTTTTGGCCCAATCAGCCGCTGGCGGGCAAAGTCTTCGAAGATGATGTCATCATCACTGGGGGGTTGGGGGGTGGGGGGGTTGAATGTAGATAGATTAAAATATAAGAAAAGAAACGAGTGAGAACAGGAATCACTGTGAATCTGAGGCTCCGCCCACACTGTTACGTTGTAGGTAAAACTCATCACTGTTGCCATGGGTCCGCCGTGGCGATAAACTGTAAATAAACAGTCGACGAAGAAGAAAGAAGGCGTCTCTAAGGTCGTCATCGACAAATACGTTACTCCGCCTAGTGTTCTGGAGGTGAATCGCTTTGCAACACGCGCAACACTTAGAGAAGCATGAATGACAACGAGTCCTTCGACACAGCTGCGTGAAAAGCCGCAGACGGCCTTAAAGCCCAAATCATGCTTCTGTGTCCAAGCTACATCGTATCCTGCGTGTTGACGGCTACGTACGCAGAGCGCCGCACACAAGCAGCTGTGAATCGACCACGTGGCCTCGAGTCTGAGAAACGTTTCCACTGTGAACGATCACAATAGATGAGGATGAGTCGAAAACATCATGATGTGTTTGAAAAGTGCAGAGCTGCGTTTCCTCTTCACAGCTCATTTCCTGCTGCTCAGGCATTAAGACACATTAAGACACATTAAGACACATTGAGACACATTGAGACAGAGACTCTGGAGACGAGTCCATCACATTAATGCTGCAGAGGAAACACTCTGCTGTCATGGTTACTGCCAATCAGGTCACAGAGGAGAGAGGGATGGGGGGAGAGATGGGGGAGAAAGAGAGAGAGAGAGATGGGGGAGAGACAGAGAGAGAGAGGGGGGAAAGAGAGAGTGAGAGAGAGAGGGGGAGAGAGAGAGAGAGAGAGAGAGGGTTGGTGGGGAGAGGGGGAGAGGGGGGAGAGAGAGAGTGAGAGAAAGTGAGAGAGAGAGGGGGAGAGAGAGAGAGAGAGCGAGAGAGAGAGAGAGAGAGAGATGGGGAGAGAGAGAGAGAGAGAGAGGGGAGGGGGAGAGAGAGAGTGAGAGAGAGAGTGAGAGAGTGAGAGAGAGACAGACAGACAGATAGACAGACAGAGTGAGAGAGAGAGAGAGTGAGAGAGTGAGAGAGAGACAGACAGACAGACAGACAGACAGACAGAAAGAGAGAGAGAGAGAGAGAGAGAGAGAGAGAGAGAGAGAGAGAGAGAGAGAGAGAGAACTCTACTTACTTTGTGTCAAACTCTATGAGGTTTGTATCGACCGGAGCTTCATCTGCAGCTGAGAGAGATGGGGGGGAGAGAGAGAGAGAGAGGGGGGGGGGGAGAAAGAGGGGAGAGGGGGGGGGGGGGGGGGGCGAGAGAGAAAGAGGGGAGGGGGGGAGAGACCACAGTTTAACACAGGAAACAGAAATGAGAACCATGTTATCTGAATATATAAATAAATATCGTAAGATGTGTAGAATACAGTTGTAATCGAGGCAGAAACTTTATAAGAGTGAAGTTGTATTTTAAAGGTTCAGTGTAAGATTTTGGTGAAATGATCGTTTGTCAGAAATATAAAATAATCCTTGTGATGTTTTCACTAGTTTGTTTCATCTAAATTGTACAAATAGATTTTTTAACCCAAGAATAAGCCCTTTATATTTACATACTTTATATTTACATACTTTATATCTGAATACTTTATATCTGAATACTTTATATTTAAATACTTTATATTTAAATACTTTATAGTTAAATACTTAATTTGTACTTACTTTATAGCTAAATACTTTATATTTACATACTTTATATTTACATACTTTATATCTAAATACTTTATATTTACATACTTTATATTTAAATGCTTTATATTTCCATACTTTATATCAAAATAGTGTGTGTGTCTCAGTGTCTCAGTGTGTCAATGTGTGTCTCTGTGTTTGTGTCTGTGTGTGTCTTAGTGTCTCGGTGTCTCAGTGTGTGTCTCAGTGTCTGAGTGTCTCAGTGTGTGTCTCAGTGTCTGAGTGTCTCAGTGTGCGTCTCTGAGTTTGTGTCTGTGTGTCTGTGTGCGTCTAAGTGCCTCAGTGTCTCAGTGTGTATCTCAGTGTCTCAGTGTGTGTCTCTGTGTGTGTCTCACAGTGTCAGTGTATGTCTCTCTGTGTGTGTGTGTGTGTCCTCACCGTCTCTGTACAAACTCTCCTCTAACGGTTTCTGGTGCATTAATGTAAACGGCAGCTCGACAGAGACGTCGCTGAAAAACACAAGTTTTGTATTAAAGTCATTGAAGTGATCCGTGGTGCGTTCAGGGTCCCTCTGTACGTCTCAGTGTTTGGATCAGACGTTACCTCGCTGCCAGGTCCCCCAGGAGCCTGAAACACACAGGGGACACGTTGAGCTTCTCACTTTGAGTTTCTGCTCATGACTTGAGTTAAATGATGAGTTTCAGTCACTGACCCTCCGCGAGACACCACCAGCTTCACCTTGACTTTGTACGATACGATGATACCGAGGATCTCCTTGTTGGCTCCTTCTCTCAACCTGCTCAACACACAACATATTCAGCTCGACCAATCGCACTGCTCGCTTGTAACAGCTGTATCAGGACTTTAAACCCCTCCCACAGGCCAGGAGGACATGGCCGGGGAGCTGGACTCACAGTGTGCTGGACGCCAGGTTGGTGTCCTCGTGCTTCAGCTTCCCGTCCAGAGCGAGGCCTCTCTTCTCTCGGTTGTTGGCGAGGAACGGTGTGAGGGTGAAGACTTTACAGAAGGTGGAACTGGGAGCAACCACGTCACTGTCGAGCAGGACAGAACATTTCAGGAAACATAACTCGATTTTTTATCAGGATGTCTCCGTTGGTAGTCGTGTTTTATGTCGAGTCAGTTTCATGTGTTCGTTGCTCCGTGGCAGTGACACCTAGTGGCCAGAGGCATTCAGTCTTCCGTCTGCTCCGTTGTTGTGAACGTGAGGACGCTCACAAGACGTTCTTTGGTTTCGGTGCAAATTCTCCATGAGACTCACAGAGGAACTGATTCGATTGAGGAGGGGATTCTAGTTTGTGTTTTCATAACTTGAGCATTAGATAATAAAACATTTCAATTCAAGGACAAATCTCCAAAACAAGGAGAGTGAGAAACAGTTGTTTTCAGGTGATGTTTGGATCAGTTAATTCATACAAACACTGCTTCCAGCTCCCCAGTGGACGAACTGAGATTTAACTGGTTTATGATCTTTCCTCTTGAAACCAGTCTGCGAGGCTGGTTTCAATCACTGCAGAGTTTATGACCTATACTGCAGCCAGCCACTAGGTGGCGATCGAGACTCTGGAAACCTCCTGAGTAGGTTGTGACCCTTGAGTCAAGCAATCAATGTTACCATGACAACTGGTCAGGTGAACGTCTGGTGAACGTCTGGTGAACATCTGGTGAACATCTGGTGAACATCTGGTGAACATCCATGTGTTTGTTTGTAAAGAACCTTGAGGTTCTGTTGTCGAAGGAGAAGGAGACTTACTCTGATTCCTCGGTTGCCACCGGACATTTGTACTGAGCTGTGTTGAAGAGGCAGATGTCTGCGTACTGTCGCACTGTGGAAACACACATCAGACGTTAATACACACAACTACACAACACACACATGTTATCAGGCAGGAGAGTACCTGAGATCTTCATCTTCTTCACCGTCTTGTTTGTGTTGTTGGTGACGTGGACGTTGACACTGATGGGTTCTCCGTGGTAATAGATCTAAAAACATAAACACGTAAATATTCTTCCTTCATACTTTTTGTCTCCTTTCTTTCTTATTTGTTTATATTCAATTTCTTTATAAAAACAGTTTTTTCATGTTGTCAGCTGCTTCTCTGTTTGCTAATGATGTGACTATATGACGATTAAATTGATTAAATTACTGATGGGATCTTATTCAAATTAAAATGGAGGGAATCAAGCTAACTGCTAACTGTCTTTATATTTATTTATCTATATTATCAATACATCTTACAGTTATTGTTTAATAGTTGATCAATTGTTTCATGTTGAACAACGAAGAACAAAAAAGAAAAAGAACATTTGAGTTTACTGTCGGATGATAAACCGTGAAAAGCAGTGAAAACACTCATTTAACTTTTGACATATTTGTTTGAATCAATAATCAAAAATGATGTTAAATGAATTGTCAGCTTGTTTGACTGATATATATACATATATTTGTTTTAATATGAAGTCTGTGGACGCTCACTTCTTTGTCCAGAGACGCCTCCAGGTGCAGAGGCTTGTCGGACATCAGGAACTGCCTGGTGGTTTCTGCTGTGGGCTGAGGACCAGGTTTCTCTGGAGCGTACTGAACCTTCCGGATCACCAGACGCACAGAGTTCCTACAACACAGCGCTCAGTTACCATGAATCCTCGTGACACTGAGCGATGGTGACGTGTGCGTTTGGATGTTATGACCACGGAGCTGTTTAAATTCAGTGTGGATGTTTGGATTCTTGTGGTTTCCTGGTGGTGAGGTGATCCTCTCTCTCTCTGCAGGAAGCTGCTAATGCACAACTCATTTCACTTTCATTCATAATTCATCCCTCTGCTCCGTCCAGGGCTGGACTGACTCACTTTTACCTTTTGTGGATCTTTTCTTCAACGTTTTCTGCACAGAACGCTTTCACCTCGAAGTCGACTCCACAGGCCTGAGGTCAGAGAGAAACCCGTTTACCATTAGAGCTGATGATGATCATTTAAAAACCATCTGCAGGGGGGGGGGGGCGTATTATGATGAATGTTCACAAAGATGTGAGCGTCTCTACCTTCCCAGTGTCCTCGGGTCCAGGCTGCAGGGTGACGGAGCACGGCAGGTTCACAGGAATCTGGAAACACATCTTTGACTCTGAGCTGCGGATATCACTCATGACATCAACACTTTTTATTGTATTATCTGTTTATTTAGGGCCGTCTCTTCTCTTTCCTTTTTACAATCAGGACATAATGTTCCTGTTTGCAGCACAGCTCAAGAACTGAGCTCATCAACAGTAAAAGCCGATTCAGTTCTCATATAAATTCAATATGAATGAAATCCAGTTCACAGACTGGTAAACAAGTCCTTCCTCTGAGGAGCTGCTGACCCCTGACCTTCTCAGGCACAACAAGGCTAATGCTAATGCTAACCTTCTTCACGCATTCACATTAAAGATGTGAGGTGTGTGAGCAGCAGTTTAAGGTTAAGTATTTTATCACATTACTTTGCTGCTGAGTAAATAGAAAGTAATTAAAAACTTTTTCAGTGAGTTTTCTGAACCGTTTGTTGACAAGATAAATTAAAATTCATAATAATGTTTTCAATGAACTATTCAGAATTTAGTGTCTTTGTTCAACAGAAATTGAGTTTGAAGAAAAACAGGTTGTGTAATCAAAGTATTGATTTGTGGTATTCATGTTTGGTGTCATCCCCGGCCTCTTGGGGAGAGGATGTGGAAGAAGCTCGGCGGACTCGATACCTCGAAGGTGAACGGGTAGGCGTGTTCTCCCAGCTTTTTAATCAGGCGCTCCTGAAGTCGAGTCAGGCTCTTCTTCTCCTCAGGCAGCGGAGGAAACGACTGGATGTTAGCCACAAACAGGTCCTTACGAAATGTCAACCCGAGGACGTCCAGATCCTCACGCCCGTAACGGAACGCACACGTCAGAGTCACAAACACTGAGGAGGCAAAGACACAAAATCCGCTTCTGTTACAGGATCCATTACTTTGAGAAATGTTTAGATGGAGTGAGGATCTTTGTGCTAAGCTAGGCTAAGTTTATCCTAGACTCACTGAATGATACAGAGCAGGGGCTCCAGGACACGTCCGTGTGCAACTCCACTGATTACTATTAAACAAAATAACTCTAAAAGATTGATATAAGATACAACAGCAAAGAATAATACCAAACCTAAATATATTTTGGCCTGTGATTGATGAATGTTTTAACTAGGGATGCACCGATATGGAAATTCTTGGCCGATACCGATACCGATATTTAAAATAACAATCTGGCCGATACCGATACCGATACCGATATTTGTTTATTTTCTTTTTGTTGTTATTCATTAACCCTTTTGTGCCAGAAAAATAATTAAATCATTATTTAGAAAGCACTACTTAAAAAAATGTCAGCCCTTCATCACTCTTATCTTTTAATGAGCACAGATTGAATCAGATTTATGAAACAATCTCTAATTTAACTAAACTTTATTTAACAGAGACATATTAGGCCCATTTTACCGCAAGTTGAAATGGTTCCTTGGGATCTTAATGAAATGACTGTAACATATTTTGGTCAAAATACCACAAGGATAATTTAAAACAGCACCGTGTTACCCTGTCTAAAACAGCCCTGTTAAAGTATCATTATAGAGAACGCTCTTCTCATTCTTTTATGGTAGCAGTATTGCCCGTTTATTAGATGTGTTACGGCTTCTGTGTGTATGACGTGTGTTGTCAATTCCCTTGTTACCTGTGCATGAGACGGATGAATAGAGCCGGTGCACATGAGAATAAAGTACTTAAACAGACGCTACGCTCATACTTTTTACGTCAAGTTACACTGCGTGAGTCAAGATAACTTAACAAGCCCTCCTCAGTTTGACCTGTTTTGAGTGTTGGGCAGAAATCACATCGCGTCAACACCCACCGTGGCCCTTCGCGATGCTTGTTTTAATTAAACAGTCGGATTCCCCTGGTCCGCACCAGTTCTCAGTCAGCTGCTAGGCGCCAGCCGGAGGGTTCCCCCAGCGGTCGCCGTAGCTGAGGTGATCCGCGAGAAGGGCCCGACACGCGTCCAGAGTGGCCGCCGCTGACCGCGTACCCGGTCCCCTCCAACGGCCCGCCTTCCGCGCCGGCGCCGTGAGGTGCCACCGGATGAGGACCTCCCGGTGCCGCACACTGAGCCTCCGGCGGCGGAGAGGAGGGCGACGGAGCGACTGCTCCCCCAGCCGCGGCAGGTGCCCAGCGGTTTTACCACAAATATGAACATCGGCCAATGATATCGGTGAAAGTCAAGTTTATTACCGATAAGCCGATATCAGTAAACGAGGCGAATATCGGCCGCTACCGATGTTCGGCCGATAAATCGGTGCATCCCTAGTTTTAACATTTTCAGACGAGAACTGTTCGTCCTGCTTCTCTGATCTCGGCTCAAATGATGCCCGAAGCAAATGATTACACACTCAGGTAATCGGACTATTCTTAGGCGAGAGTCTGTAATAACCAAACAGCCAGAAACAGGTCAGTTACCAGAGAATTCTACAACACACCGTTTCAACATCATGGTCAAGTTTTGGGTTTGGAATTCTCACCTTTCCTTTCCTTCAGGTACTCCGGGTCAATCAGGACGACTCCATCTGCAGGAGGAAAACAATCCCAAATTCAACAAACAGACGAAGAGGATGAGGATCTGCTCGTGAGTACGAACCCTCGGAATTGAAGATCTCACCCACGGGCTCCACCAGGTCCACGTGGTCCACAAAGTCTCTCTTCCCCAGATAGACGGTGAGCTGAGGGAGGAACACAGCTGTCAGCTTGTCCAATCAGCTGCTAGAACTGTGAGCAGCCAATCAGAGTACAGAACCCTGCATTAACGTGGAGAACATCAGGACTCACCTTTCCATTGGGACTCGCTTTCTTAAACACCCTGAAATCAGACAGAGACAGAAACCACTCAGTAAAGTTTTATATTGTTGACCTTTGACCTTTAGTCTTGTGGACTTGTTTACGTATCTGAATTCACACGTACGACACCTGAAGTTGTCACACAAGAGCTTAACTGACATCGAGGCGTGAAGTTATAAATAACATATTGTTTACAGCAGTGATTCTCATCGGGTGGGTCGCGAGCCTTTGCCTGGGGCAAAAGAAATGTGAAGAAAAGAATCCTGTGCTTTTATTTTGAAGGTTTTTTTATACAGCGGCGTGCCGTCTACTCAAACTCATGAACAGTATTTGTTGCGGAGTGTGAATAGGATCAGTTTAGTTGTTATAGATTCAGTGACTGTTCTCAGCTAAAGAGTCTTTTTGAAACGACCTTTTTATTTCCTGTTTGTGTTTGACAGCACCGCTGAGTCTGTTACACAGGCTGGATTGTTAAGTTAGTTGTATTACCTTGTCTTTAATTAAAATGCAGCTTGAGTATCAAAGGGAAACTTTCCCTCTCTAGCATCGCCACCTGCTGGTCATTTTGGTTTATCATGTATTTGTGTTAGTGTTGTCATATTGTGTTATTCTGTTTTATCTCAGGTTCAAACTGCACCGTCCTTTCATTCAATACATTTGAGAAGTGGAAATTTCTCCTCGATTTGGCTCGTGGCTTGTCATTGAGGGGTGATGGTGGGTCCCGAAGCCAGACCAGTTGAGAACCACTGGTTTCCAGCTCGTCCACACCGGAGTCGACCCTCATCACCAGAAGATCTGGAATCTCCTCGTGTTTCCAAGTGGACGTCTTCGTCTTCTACGTGTCCGGCTCCTCTTCTTCATCCTGAGATGTTTGTGTTCTTCCAGTTTCACGTCACGTGTTAGAAACCTCATCAACACGTCCACTCGCTCACTGGGAAGCTTCCACACATTGTCCTGCTGGTTCCTCACATGGACTCTGACATGTTACACACATTCTACCAGGAGGCTGCAGGAGAAGATCCAGAACATGTCCAGAGACACTGACTCAGTCTTTAGTTCTCACATGGAGAACCTGCAGAACATGTGAGGAACATGTGAGGAACACATCAGAACACGAGTTTCAGTCGAATGCTGCCTGACGTTATTTTACAACCCCCACTCCCCCCCGCTGTGTAATGAATTAGCTGCTGTGGCTCCATTAGCTTTCAGCTTCCTGCTGAACAGAGCTTCATCCATCAGCAGCATCATCATCTGTTTTACTGGAAGCCGTTGGGAGCTCGCTCAGAACGCGATAGCATGCTCACCATCCTCTCTGCAATTAGTGAGATACATTTGAAGGATCCAAAGTCACAAATCAAATATAAAACAAGGAATAAGCCAGAGTTCATATTTGTTTAGTCACTTTGCGACATTAATAATTTTTAAACTGTGAAAGGGGAATTCCTCAAAACACAAATGTTTAAAGGTTCATGTACATTTTCTGTGCAGATACTTGTGTATGAAAACTTTTCTAGTGGAAGTTACTGGTAAAGTTTCCATCGTCAGCTTGTGACGAGTTGACAAAGTTGATCCCTGAAGAAGGTCATGTGACAGGAGACGAATCAGAGAAAACTAGGTCATGACTGAAAAGAACCAATCAGCAAGTACTGAGCGTCTACGTCATCGTTTCCAAACATCTCAGTTTCTGTTCATCCAATCCGAAACTCCGCCTCTGGGTTTTCAAAGTACAACTGGGCCGCAGTGTTCACGTCTCTGGTTGCGTTGTCTCTGAAGCTCAGAGTTTTGTGGACGTCAGACGAATCAGCAGCGGAGTCGATGTTATTAAGATGAAGTGCTGGAAGGTTCAGTATCAGGGGAGTCTTCAGTCCACAGCGAGCTGACACAACCATCTTGTCTGGATCATCAGTCGGAGTTCCCTCTGTGTCCGGGCGTCCCGATCGATCGCAGCAGATTCACTGTCCAGACGTCCAGGCTGCACAAACACATCTGGAGACCACACACAGTCTGATCTGCAGTCAGGTGATGGGTCTGTCATTTCTCACTGACCTGAACCCCACTGGAGAGGAAGCATCGGTTCCACTTCCTGAATGAAGCTAAAACGCTGCCCTCTTGTGGTCGTCGACAGTCAGACTCTGTGCAGGCGGGATTGTGGGTGGAGCAAGGGAATCAAGGTCCCGCCCACTCATGCTCCTCTATGCACGACTTGTTGCTTTTTGTGTGTGTCTGTGTGTGAGTGTGTGTGTGTGTGAGTGTGTGTGTGTGTGAGTGTGTGTGTGTGAGTGTGTGTGTGAGTGTGTGTGTGTGTGTGTGTGAGTGTGTGTGTGAGTGTGTCTGTGTGTGAGTGTGAGAGTGTGTGTGTTTGTGTGTGTGTCTGTGTGTGTGTCTGTGTGTGAGTGTGTGTGTGTGTGACTATGTGTGTTTGTGCGTGTGTGTGTGTGTGTATGTGTGTGTCTGTGTGTGTGTGTGTGTGTGTCTTTATGTGTGTGTCTGTGTGTGAGTGTGTGTGTTTGTGTGCATGTGTGTGTGTGTCTGTGAGTGTGTGTCTGTGTGAGTGTGTGTGTCTGTCTGTGTGTCTGTGCATGTTTGTGTGTTTCCTGTGCTGATGGACTGTGTGAGCTGCTCTGTTTGTTGCTCTGATCACACTCAGCTCATTAATATTCTACTGACACAACACACTCATCATTCAGCCACAGACACACACACTTACACTGATACACACAAACACATTAATAGTCACACACTGATACACACTCACACTCTTGAAACAGAATGGAATCATTAGCTGAACAGCTGATCATGTCAACATGAAGAGTTTGTGGGTTTGTTTACATTCTCAGATTGATTTGTTTTAGATGCATTCTGATTGGTTGGTTTGTGTTTGTGTGTTTGTGGTAAGTTGAGACACATCGATGTCCAAAGGGTGGACATGTGATCAGTGGACAGACTGGTCTCGGAACTGGTTTCTGGTCCATGTTCAGGAAAAGAACAACTTCCATTCATTTTTACACTGAAGAAGAGAAATGATGACAGATGAGTAATAGATTACATGTATCTGTCCTTTCAAAATAAAATGACGGCTGAAAAATGAAAAATCCTTATGCTGCTCAGAGACGTCACAGTGAGGTTCTGACAGAACGTTACATAATGCTACCACAACACAACACAACACACTCACACACCTCCCCTCTGTTTTTAAAGGTTCTGAGGAACCAGCAGCAGATACGAAGAAATCATAACACACACACACACACACAGACATGCACAGACACACACAGGCACTTACCTGGTTCCTTTATCTCCCATCCTGACGACGCCAACGAGTCGACAGCAGCTGGACGGAGAGATGATGGAGGAGGAGGATGGAGGGATGCCGTCACCGTGGAAACTGAGGGTAGGATCTCTCTCTCTCTCTCTCTCTCTCTCTGTGTGTGTGTGTCTCTTCCTCTCTCTCTCTCTCTCTCTCTCAGGAAGTCGTCGTAATGCCGTCAGATCCTCAACCGCCTCCTCTTTAACTCTCTCTCCCTGCCTATGTCTTTCTCTCTCTCTCTATCTTTCTCTCTGTCTCTATCTCTCTGTTTCTCTCTCTCTCACTCTATATGTCTCTCTGTCTCTCAATCTATCTTTCTCTCTCTCTGTCTCTTCTCTCTCTCTTCTCTCTCTCTCCCTGCCTATGTCTTTCTCTCTCTCTCTATCTTTCTCTCTGTCTCTATCTCTCTGTTTCTCTCTCTCACTCTATATGTCTCTCTGTCTCTCTCTCTCTCAATCTATCTTTCTCTCTCTCTGTCTCTTCTCTCTCTCTGTCTCTTCCCTCTCTATCACTCTATATGTCTGCCTGTCTGTCTCTCTATCTCCCCTCTCTCCTTCTCTCTCTCTCACTCTATATGTCTCTCTATCTTTCTCTCTCTGTCTCTTCTCTCTCTCTTCTCTCTCTATCACTCTATATGTCTGCCTGTCTGTCTGTCTCTCCATGTCCCCTCTCTCCTTCTCTCTCTCTCACTCTATGTCTCTCTGTCTCTCTCACTCTCTCTCTCTCTGTGTGTGTGGGTCTCTTTTTCTCTCTCTCCTTCTCTCTCTCTCTCTCTCTTTGTCTCTTCTCTCTATCTCCCCTCTCTCTCTCTCTCACTCTATATGTCTCTCTGTCTCTCTATCTCACCTCTCTCTCTCTCTTACTCTATATGTCTCTCTCACTCGGTCTCATTATTAGTTAATGTGTTAAAACACCCAGAGGACACTTAGTATTTCGGTCAGTGACATTAGTGTGAGGCTCCCAGCTGGACTCTGACCTCCATCATCCCTCTGTCCATCATCCATGTTTACTGAGGTTATCTTCATTATATTTGGAACCTGACGATGAGACGTCAACAGTTTGTCATGAAAAGCACCTGAGACCAGGACGAGCACGGAGACGAGAGGACGGACGTTAGAAGACAGTTTATTAGGAGAAAGACACGATACAGCTGCAGAGACAGAACATTATTAGAATGAGTCTCTGAACTGAGGTCTTCACTTTGTCCCTCATTACATCACTGAAGGCCACGACAAATAAATAGAACAGAACAAAATAATCAAATAAGGATCGTTCACTTCATCTTTACAAAATAAAATGTTCAGAAACAAGTTTAAAAAACAATGAATCATATTTTACATTGGTCAGTAATAAGTCCCCTGGTACCAAGGCCCCGCCCACCAGAGCACACCTAAAATCACATGACCGTTCACCTACACTGGTCATGTGATGTAAACAGGAAGTAGATCGTCTCCCCTGCAGCTGGTTGCTTAGTAACAGAAACTCCTCTGAAGGAGGAGCAGTGATTGGTTCATATTGTTCACCGCTGGCAGTCGAGTCATGTGACTGATGAGAACCAATCAGGAAGAGAACGTCTGAGTCATCGTTTACTAAAGTCCCAGTTTCTGACCAGACTCAACCACAGAGTTTTCAAACTGACACGAGACCAGTTAACACAAGTCGCCACCAGGAGAAACCATAGCAGCAGCGCTGAGCTGTGATTCGTTCAGACGAGGTTTGGAAACTTGGATCAGCTGATGGAGATATGTGGAGCTCCTCCCTCCTGAGCTCAGACACCATCACAGCCTCGTGGAACTTCCCTCTTCAAAGCCCAGAGACCAGAACTCTGGATCCATGCCGAAGCCTTTTCAAAGTAAATCCAGCTGCATGAAGCTCCGGCCACTTCACCTCCACATTGATAAAAAACAGATTCACTGATCTGAGGATTATTTAGCCGGTATCGATGTTTATGTTTCATATTTGTCCGATTCCAGCTGAATAACTCATCATATTTTAATAATTTCTTCAATAAACAGGGCTTGAGCTGGAGGAGCAGAACAAATATGGATGAGTAGATGAAGCAGCTGAGAAGATAAATAATGTGATGTGAGTTGAAGTTGATGAGCATCTGAAATCGTGATTCAAACTCATAAACTTCTCTTTGTTCCCTTTTACATTTGTTCATTTTCTTCATTAACCTTTTATCAAATCAACTTCATTTTTAAAAAACCTAAATGTTGCTGGAACATTCAGGAGCTCGTTCAGGGGACACGTGTCCTGAGCGCTGGTGCCGTGACCATGTGACCTCCTCCCAGATTGGCCGATTCAGATGTCGCTCCAGAGGACGGCCCGCCTGCTCTTGTCCACGCTGACGACATATTCCCCCGACGGAGACCAGGACACGGCGCTGATGGACGAGCTAGCAGAGGAGGAGGTTATTAAAGAAACAGTACGACAAGTTCCCCAGGAAGCGTCCTGGAGCCTCTCATCTTTCTTTATAATCTTTTTTACAGGAGCAGGTTTATTTTGTTAATCCGGATTTATCATTGTACCTTTTCAAAGTAAAATCTTTAATTACAATTTAACGATCAGTTTGTAAAACTAATCTTTAGTCACACGTGGAGTCCCTCAGGGATCGCCTGGAGCCGCAGAGTTTCAGAGGAGATTCATCTGAAAGTTGGTTTTAAATCGACTTAAATTGTCGAACCTGTGTTTGTCCGGGAGGCGTGTCTCCAGGCTGCCGCTGGAGAGGTTCCAGATGTAAACTGAGCCGTCAGCTGATCCAGCCGCCAGGAAACATCCGTCTGGACTGAAGAGAGAGAACGTGACACGGTTCTGCACAGAACATTTCTGAGGGTTTCCACAAACAGTTACTGTTTTCAGGTTCGTTTCTGATGAATCATCACTTCATGAAAGTGTCTGGCTGGTGACGTGGAGCAGAACTCACCTGATGACGGCCTTCGTGCTGTCGCTGCCACACTTGAAGCCTTCAGCTCTGACGGAGACAGAAACACGTTCAGAACATCGGGTACAGGTCATCTTCAAACAACGTGACGCTGCGTCAGGTCTTCACCTGAAGCTCGAGCGCTCGTGGCTCCACCTCCTCAGGTCCACCAGCTGGAGGCAGTCGTCACGGCAGCAGCTGAGCAGCTGACGATGGTCGGAGCTGAGGTCCAATGAGGTGACTCGACCCTGAGCAGGAAGTTCCTGAACGCAGCTCACCGCCCTGAACGACAACATTCATCTCACACGACTGATCTCAGTGCATCGGGCAACGTGAAGATGTTTCCTGCTGGAAGCTAAACGTCTCTGATTTCAGTTAAACACCATTCAAAACTGGTTAATGCATCTGATAAGATCTTTTCTAGTCTTGATGACACTTTACTTGAAGTTTTTACATTCACACACGTGCAGATCGAGGTGCAGCACTTTCTTCTCAACAGTTGGGGGTTCAGTGGTTTGCCCAAGGACACTTGAGGAACGCTGGGATTGAACCACTGACCTTCTGGACAGGGGAAGACGGCTCCGCCCCCTCAGCCACAGCTAAATAAAACATGACAAATCCTCCTAATTCGCCAATAACACTTCCTGGCTGGATGTAAACTAATTAGAGAACATATAGATGATGATGACACTGTGATGTCACTACCAATTACAGCCCAGTGAAAGTTGTTCTTATCCAATCAGCAGCAGGGAAGGTAGGTGATGGTGTGTGATTGGTGGACAGAGCTGTCAATCATGGGCTGTGTCCCCACTGTGTCTCCACTGTGTCTCTACTGTGTCTCTACTGTGTCTACTGTGTCCCCACTGTCCCCACTGTGTCCCCACTGTGTCTCTACTGTGTCTCTACTGTGTCTACTGTGTCTCCACTGTGTCTCCACTGTGTCCCCACTGTTTCCCCACTGTGTCTCCACTGTGTCTCCACTGTGTCCCCACTGTGTCCCCACTGTCTCCACTGTGTCCCCACTGTGTCTCCACTGTGTCCCCACTGTGTCTCTACTGTGTCCCCACTGTGTCTCCACTGTGTCTCCACTGTGTCCCCACTGTGTCTCTACTGGGTCTCCACTGTGTCTCTACTGTGTCTCCACTGTGTCCCCACTGTGTCTCCACTGTGTCTCCACTGTGTCTCCTATCATATGGTGAAGACGTTACCTTGTGTCCCAGACCCTGATCTTGCGGTCGTAGTGTCCACTGATGATAAAGTTCTCAGAACAAACCAGGTCGCTGCAGTACGACGCCACGTCCACCACCTGCACACCTGCACACACATGTCCACCGTGTCAACAGGCATCAGGTCTCGATCATTGACTGATCAGGTCTCGATCATTGAGACTCACAGGCGGCTCGGTGCAGGTCCCACAGTCTGATGGTTCTGTCTGCACTTCCTGTCACCACCTGATGAAGTAAAGGACTGAACCTCGCTGCCGTTACCTTCCTGCTGTGACCTGTCAGAGTCAACTGAGACACACAGGTGAGACAGACAGGTGTGAAAGACAGAGAGAGACACTGACTGCATGTTTCAGTTACAAGAGGTTGACGATGTGCTCAGGGTTACCTTGGGGACAGAGTCATCCAGCCGCCACAACAAGGCGGACTTATCGTATGAGGCCGCGAGGATCCTAGAACCCTGAGACAGACAAAAACATCAGTCCTCAGGTGAGTCCTCAGGTGAGTCCTCAAGTGAGTCCTCAGGTGAGTCCTCAGGTGAGTCCTCAGGTGAGTCCTCAGGTGAGTTAGTCCTCATGTGAGTCCTCAGGTGAGTCCTCAGGTGATTCCTCAGGTGAGTCAGTCCTCAGGTGAGTCCTCAGGTGAGTTAGTCCTCATGTGAGTCCCCAGGTGAGTCAGTCCTCAGGTGAGTCCTCATGTGAGTCCTCATGTGAGTCCTCAGGTGAGTCCGTCCTCAGGTGAGTCCTCAGGTGATTCCTCAGGTGATTCCTCAGGTGAGTCAGTCCTCAAGTGAGTCCTCAGGTGAGTCCTCAGGTGATTCCTCAGGTGAGTCAGTCCTCAGGTGAGTCCTCAGGTGATTCCTCAGGTGAGTCAGTCCTCAGGTGAGTCCTCAGGTGAGTCAGTCTTCAGGTGAGTCCTCACGTGAGTCAGTCTTCAGGTGAGTCCTCAGGTGAGTCAGTCCTCAGGTGAGTCCTCAGGTGAGTCCTCAGGTGAGTCAGTCCTCAGGTGAGTCCTCAGGTGAGTCCTCAGGTTAGTCAGTCCTCAGGTGAGTCTTCATGTGAGTCCTCATGTGAGTCCTCAGGTGAGTCCTCAGGTGAGTCCTCAGGTGAGTCCTCAGGTGAGTCCCCAGGTTAGTCAGTCCTCAGGTGAGTCCTCAGGTGAGTCAGTCCTCACGTGAGTCCTCATGTGAGTCCTCAGGTGAGTCCTCAGGTGAGTCCTCAGGTGAGTCCTCAGGTGAGTCCCCAGGTTAGTCAGTCCTCAGGTGAGTCCTCAGGTGAGTTAGTCCTCATATGAGTCCTCAGGTGAGTCCTCAGGTGATTCCTCAGGTGAGTCAGTCCTCAAGTGAGTCCTCAGGTGAGTCCTCAGGTGAGTCAGTCCTCACGTGAGTCAGTCTTCAGGTGAGTCCTCAGGTGAGTCCTCAGGTGAGTCCTCAGGTTAGTCAGTCCTCAGGTGAGTCCTCATGTGAGTCCTCATGTGAGTCCTCATGTGAGTCCTCAGGTGAGTCACTCACCGCTGAGTCGAAGTCCACACAGGTGATCCCCTCTGTGCTGCCCTCCAGAGTCGCCCTGTGGGTCAATGAGCCTGGTGACATCATCAGTGAACATGAGGTCACAATAATCAGGAATCAGACGATGGAGAAGATGACATCAGCAGGTGATTTACCTGCTCTGACCTCCCACAGCTTGATGACTCGGTCAGTTCCTCCTGTGGCCAGCAGGTCTGAACTGGAGCTGAACCTCACCGTGTTAATGCCTTGCTCATGGGCCTCCTGACAGAAAGAGAGGTGTAGGCTTCAATCAACACTAACAATGGATTACATGAACCAATCAGGTTACAGGAAACATTTCTTCCGAACATTATAACATAATGTGAACACAGTGAAGTCGACCTCTGACCTTTACCTTCAAAGCACAAAAGGTGATATTTAAAATGAATATAGATACAAATTCAAATAAAAAACGTGACGTGAAATAACATGTGTTTTATGTCTCAGTGACACCTAGTGGTCAGAAGCGGAAAGTTCTCATGATTTTGGATTGGTCGAGCCAGAGGATTCTAGATGAGCCTGATGATGGATACGGACGCTACTCACGAATATTATTACTACTACTACTGCTACTACTACTATTACTGCTGCTACTACTACTACTGCTACTACTACTACTACTACTGCTACTTCTACTACTGCTATTACTACTACTGCTACTACTACATCACAGTAAAGCTGTCATCACTCCCTGTTGTTCTTATGCAGAAACACTTGAGACAAACTGGGATTCATGAATATAAGAAAATAAAAAACTTGTACTAATTGATAACTATTTACGAGATATCATAAATATGTGTGTGTGTGTGTGTGTGTGTGTGTGTGTGTGTGTGTGTGTGTGTGTGTGTGTGTGTTCATTACCAGTACTTGCAGAGCTCTAGCAGGGACTCTGGCTGAAAGACAGATTCCCACAGGACTCATCTGATCCTCCTCCTGACTGCAGACCGAGTGACCACGCCTCTTCCTGCTGCCATCACACACACACACACACACACACACACACACACACACACACACACACACACACAGACACACACAGACACTCAGCAACCAGGGGAGCTGCAGTGAGACAGTGTTGGGACACGAGGACTCACTTGAACAGTTCTCGGATGGAGGTGAGGATCCTCGGGGACGTGGCTGACGCCGACCTGAGAAAACAGGAAACAGGAAGTTTAACGTTAATGTGAGTTCAAACAACTTAATCCTCAGAGTGGTCGAACCTGAAGAGTCTGGTGTGTCTTGGCTCTGCAGACTTGTCCTGGTGTTCGTTCTTCGGGGACGTTGACCTGGACGTGGGAGCGCTGGACGAGCTGAAACACAAGTGAGACGCCAACGACGTCCAATGAAAATGACGTCAGCTTCCAGTTGAACCACTGACACAAACCCTCTCAGCTGAAACAATCGTTGCTTAGGAAACATTTAAAAAACAAGTGATAAAAACAGTTATTGTTTGTGTGAATTTACATTATTTCAAAAATATGTTCTTTAAATTCTCTAAACATTGGTAAATGTTCAGAGTTTAACAGAGACCAGGTGAGGTTTACCTGTCGATAGCGACCTTTGACCTTGCAGCGCTCTGCAGCTCTTTCTGGAGGTTCGCTTCACGAGCTCTGACGTAAACATGAGAAACGAGACATTTACATCCAAGCAGGTGTGAAAAGGTGTGATGAAGAGGTGTGAGGAACAGGTGTGATGAAGAGGTGTGAGGAACAGGTGTGATGAAGAGGTGTGATGAAGAGGTGTGATGAAGAGGTGTGATGAACAGGTGTGATGAAGAGGTGTGATGAACAGGTGTGATGAACAGGTGTGATGAAGAGGTGTGATGAACAGGTGTGATGAAGAGGTGTGATGAACAGGTGTGATGAAGAGGTGTGAGGAACAGGTGTGAGGAACAGGTGTGATGAAGAGGTGTGATGAAGAGGTGTGATGAAGAGGTGTGATGAACAGGTGTGATGAACAGGTGTGATGAAGAGGTGTGATGAACAGGTGTGATGAACAGGTGTGATGAAGAGGTGTGAGGAACAGGTGTGATGAAGAGGTGTGATGAACAGGTGTGTTGAAGAGGTGTGATGAACAGGTGTGATGAACAGGTTTGATGAAGAGGTGTGATGAAGAGGTGTGATGAACAGGTGTGATGAAGAGGTGTGACGAAGAGGTGTGATGAAGAGGTGTGATGAACAGGTGTGATGAAGAGGTGTGAGGAACAGGTGTGATGAAGAGGTGTGAGGAACAGGTGTGATGAAGAGGTGTGATGAACAGGTGTGATGAACAGGTGTGAGGAACAGGTGTGATGAACAGGTGTGATGAAGAGGTGTGAGGAACAGGTGTGAGGAACAGGTGTGATGAAGAGTTGTGATGAACAGGTGTGATGAAGAGGTGTGATGAACAGGTGTGAGGAACAGGTGTGATGAACAGGTGTGATGAAGAGGTGTGATGAACAGGTGTGATGAAGAGGTGTGATGAAGAGGTGTGATGAACAGGTGTGATGAAGAGGTGTGAGGAATAGGTGTGATGAAGAGGTGTGATGAAGTGGTGTGATGAACAGGTGTGATGAAGAGGTGTGAGGAACAGGTGTGATGAAGAGGTGTGAGGAACAGGTGTGATGAAGAGGTGTGATGAACAGGTGTGAGGAACAGGTGTGGGGAACAGGTGTGGGGAACAGGTGTGATGAAGAGGTGTGATGAAGAGGTGTGAGGAACAGGTGTGAGGAACAGGTGTGATGAAGAGTTGTGATGAACAGGTGTGATGAAGAGGTGTGATGAACAGGTGTGAGGAACAGGTGTGATGAACAGGTGTGATGAAGAGGTGTGATGAACAGGTGTGATGAAGAGGTGTGATGAAGAAGTGTGATGAAGAGGTGTGATGAACAGGTGTGATGAAGAGGTGTGATGAAGAGGTGTGAGGAACAGGTGTGATGAAGAGGTGTGATTAACAGGTGTGTTGAAGAGGTGTGATGAACAGGTGTGATGAACAGGTGTGATGAAGAGGTGTGATGAACAGGTGTGATGAAGAGGTGTGATGAAGAGGTGTGATGAACAGGTGTGATGAAGAGGTGTGAGGAACAGGTGTGATGAAGAGGTGTGAGGAACAGATGTGATGAAGAGGTGTGGGGAACAGGTGTGATGAACAGGTGTGTTGAAGAGGTGTGATGAACAGGTGTGATGAACAGGTGTGATGAAGAGGTGTGATGAAGAGGTGTGATGAACAGGTGTGATGAACAGGTGTGATGAAGAGGTGTGAGGAACAGGTGTGATGAAGAGGTGTGGGGAACAGGTGTGATGAAGAGGTGTGGGGAACAGGTGTGATGAACAGGTGTGATGAACAGGTGTGAGGAACAGGTGTGATGAAGAGGTGTGATGAACAGGTGTGATGAACAGGTGTGAGGAACAGGTGTGATGAACAGGTGTGATGAAGAGGTGTGAGGAACAGGTGTGAGGAACAGGTGTGAGGAACAGGTGTGATGAAGAGTTGTGATGAACAGGTGTGATGAAGAGGTGTGATGAACAGGTGTGAGGAACAGGTGTGATGAACAGGTGTGATGAAGAGGTGTGATGAACAGGTGTGATGAAGAGGTGTGATGAAGAGGTGTGATGAACAGGTGTGATGAAGAGGTGTGAGGAATAGGTGTGATGAAGAGGTGTGATGAAGTGGTGTGATGAACAGGTGTGATGAAGAGGTGTGAGGAACAGGTGTGATGAAGAGGTGTGAGGAACAGGTGTGATGAAGAGGTGTGATGAACAGGTGTGAGGAACAGGTGTGGGGAACAGGTGTGATGAACAGGTGTGATGAAGAGGTGTGAGGAACAGGTGTGAGGAACAGGTGTGATGAAGAGTTGTGATGAACAGGTGTGATGAAGAGGTGTGATGAACAGGTGTGAGGAACAGGTGTGATGAACAGGTGTGATGAACAGGTGTGATGAACAGGTGTGATGAAGAGGTGTGATGAAGAGGTGTGATGAAGAAGTGTGATGAAGAGGTGTGATGAACAGGTGTGATGAAGAGGTGTGATGAAGAGGTGTGAGGAACAGGTGTGATGAAGAGGTGTGATTAACAGGTGTGTTGAAGAGGTGTGATGAACAGGTGTGTTGAAGAGGTGTGATGAAGAGGTGTGATGAAGAGGTGTGATGAAGAGGTGTGATGAACAGGTGTGATGAACAGGTGTGTTGAAGAGGTGTGATGAACAGGTGTGATGAACAGGTGTGATGAAGAGGTGTGATGAACAGGTGTGATGAAGAGGTGTGATGAAGAGGTGTGATGAACAGGTGTGATGAAGAGGTGTGAGGAACAGGTGTGATGAAGAGGTGTGAGGAACAGATGTGATGAAGAGGTGTGGGGAACAGGTGTGATGAACAGGTGTGTTGAAGAGGTGTGATGAACAGGTGTGATGAACAGGTGTGATGAAGAGGTGTGAGGAACAGGTGTGATGAAGAGGTGTGGGGAACAGGTGTGATGAAGAGGTGTGGGGAACAGGTGTGATGAACAGGTGTGATGAACAGGTGTGATGAAGAGGTGTGAGGAAGAGGTGTGTGGAACAGGTGTGATGAAGAGGTGTGAGGAACAGGTGTGAGGAACAGGTGTGATGAAGAGTGTGATGAAGAGGTATGATGAAGAGGTGTGATGAACAGTTGTGTTGAAGAGGTGTGATGAAGAGGTGTGATGAACAGGTGTGATGAACAGGTGTGAAGAGGTGTGATGAAGAGGTATGATGAACAGGTGTGATGAACAGGTGTGAAGAGGTTTGATTAAGAGGTGTGATGAAGAGTGTGATGAACAGGTGTGATGAACAGTTGTGTTGAAGAGGTGTGATGAACAGATGTGATGAAGAGGTGTGATGAACAGGTGTGTTGAAGAGGTGTGATGAACAGGTGTGATGAAGAGGTGTGAGGAACAGGTGTGATGAAGAGGTGTGATGAAGAGGTGTGATGAAGAGGTGTGATGAACAGGTGTGATGAAGAGGTGTGATGAACAGGTGTGATGAACAGGTGTGATGAAGAGGTGTGAGGAACAGGTGTGATGAAGAGGTGTGATGAACAGGTGTGTTGAAGAGGTGTGATGAACAGGTGTGATGAACAGGTGTGATGAAGAGGTGTGATGAAGAGGTGTGATGAACAGGTGTGATGAAGAGGTGTGATGAAGAGGTGTGATGAAGAGGTGTGAAGAACAGGTGTGATGAAGAGGTGTGAGGAACAGGTGTGATGAAGAGGTGTGAGGAACAGGTGTGATGAAGAGGTGTGATGAACAGGTGTGATGAACAGGTGTGAGGAACAGGTGTGATGAACAGGTGTGATGAAGAGGTGTGAGGAACAGGTGTGAGGAACAGGTGTGATGAAGAGGTGTGATGAACAGGTGTGATGAAGAGGTGTGATGAAGAGGTGTGATGAACAGGTGTGATGAAGAGGTGTGAGGAACAGGTGTGATGAAGAGTTGTGATGAACAGGTGTGATGAAGAGGTGTGATGAACAGGTGTGAGGAACAGGTGTGATGAAGAGGTGTGATGAAGAGGTGTGAGGAACAGGTGTGATGAAGAGGTGTGATGAAGAGGTGTGAGGAACAGGTGTGTTGAAGAGGTCTGATGAACAGGTGTGTTGAAGAGGTGTGATGAACAGGTGTGATGAACAGGTGTGATGAAGAGGTGTGATGAACAGGTGTGATGAACAGGTGTGATGAAGAGGTGTGATGAACAGGTGTGATGAAGAGGTGTGAGGAACAGGTGTGATGAAGAGGTGTGAGGAACAGGTGTGATAAAGAGGTGTGGGGAACAGGTGTGATGAACAGGTGTGTTGAAGAGGTGTGATGAACAGGTGTGATGAACAGGTGTGATGAAGAGGTGTGATGAAGAGGTGTGATGAAGAGGTGTGATGAACAGGTGTGATGAAGAGGTGTGAGGAACAGGTGTGATGAAGAGGTGTGGGGAACAGGTGTGATGAACAGGTGTGATGAACAGGTGTGATGAAGAGGTGTGAGGAAGAGGTGTGTGGAACAGGTGTGATGAAGAGGTGTGAGGAACAGGTGTGAGGAACAGGTGTGATGAAGAGTGTGATGAAGAGGTATGATGAAGAGGTGTGATGAACAGTTGTGTTGAAGAGGTGTGATGAAGAGGTGTAATGAACAGGTGTGATGAACAGGTGTGAAGAGGTGTGATTAAGAGGTATGATGAACAGGTGTGATGAACAGGTGTGAAGAGGTGTGATTAAGAGGTGTGATGAAGAGTGTGATGAACAGGTGTGATGAACAGTTGTGTTGAAGAGGTGTGATGAACAGATGTGATGAAGAGGTGTGATGAAGAGGTGCGATGAAGAGGTGTGATGAACAGGTGTGATGAAGAGGTGTGATGAACAGATGTGATGAAGAGTGTGATGAAGAGGTGTTAGGAACAGGTGTGATGAAGAGGTGTTATGAACAGGTGTGATGAACAGGTGTGATGAAGAGTGTGATGAAGAGTGTGATGAAGAGGTGTTAGGAACAGGTGTGATGAAGAGGTGTTATGAACAGGTGTGATGAACAGGTGTGATGAACAGATGTGATGAAGAGTGTGATGAACAGGTGTGATGAACAGGTGTGATGAAGAATTGTGATGAAGAGGTGTGATGAACAGGTGTGCTGTGGTGCGTTCAGGTACCTGGATCTGCGTTCATTGCGGCTGTTCATACGGGCGGCGGCCTGTTGTTTCAGGTGGATCATGTCCTCCAGCATGTGTTCCTCTCTGACCTTTTCCTCCCGGAGTCTTGTCTCCGCCCCCCTCTGTCGCTCCAGCAGGACGTCGTACTCCATCTTCAACTTCCCGTTCTCCTCCTGAACCTGCACCGCCCGCCCCTGCAGCTCCTGACGGACATCGAACGCGCCTGAGAATCGACGGCGCTCCGCCAGGAGGCTGATAGACCCGGGGGGGGGGGGGGGGGGGGGGCCAGAGCAGGGACATCATTAGCATTATGAAGTGACCACCCGGGTGGTTCTCCACCAATCAGAAAGTTTTAATCCCTCCAGGTCACTGTGACCTTCGACCTCTTTTTAAATTTCAAATCTCAAATGTGGCTGCATTTCTATTTTTCCAATAATTTTATTAAAAAACTAAATGTTAAAATGTTCTCAAGGTTTTTAAATCTTAACTTTATGAGAATCTGTTTGTTGCTCAGCTCGTCTGAACTGTGACTTTAAAGAGAAGAACCCTGCAGTCACCTGAGCAGACGAGCCAATCAGCTGAGAGCATCACAGGTGTGTCACTCACCTGGAATCCTGCTCGTCCAGAACAAGGAGTTTGATTTTGATCTGCTGCTGCAGCTCCAGCACCTGAAAGGCCAACTGCAAAAAAACAAGAGAAGAAGAAGAACAACATGAAGAGTTTCCAGGACGAGTGGAAATGCGGTCATGTGACCACTTCCTGTTTCCATGTGACATCACGTCTGATGAAAACTGAGACGTCAGGTCTGAATAAACAAGTCCTGATCCTGGACCTGAGCTACGAAGCAGGATTTGTGGTCATCAGGTGACTTCAGGTTAACTTCAGAGTCTGAGGTTCAGTTGGAGATAAGAGATCAAACAGTCTGAAGCTCCGCCCACTGACCAGCCCCTCCTTTGAACCATGACATCATGTTCTTAGAGGATCTTTGGAGCTGGTGTGGATCGAGTCTCTGAGGAGGACCAGGGTCTTCAGAGACCCACAAGATCCTCTGAGCTCCTATGATGTGCTGTGGGTTTATTATTGTGTCGCAGTTGTATTGTTGTGTTATTGTTGTGTTGGAGTTGTATTGTGTTATTGTTGTGTTGTTGGGCGCTCTGACCTCTCCTGTTGTTTTCTTCAGTTGGTCGTTCTGGTTCAGTAGAGACGAGACAGAGCTGCTGTCAGTGAGGGGACGTCTGGACACACAAAACAAACACACACTATTAACACACACAGAAACACACACTTGTCGCCCTATAGTTCCAATACAATATCTAACTATCTTAACCCTCAAAATGTCCATTGAAAAAGTGACAAAATGTCCTCACAAAGATGATATTGAGCTCAAATTGGCTTCATAACTGTAGAAAGACAAGCGCACACACACGTTACCTGCTCAGGATTCCATTGGTCCAACTGGATTTATCCAACAGCCGAGAGTCTGAGAACAAACAGGAAACAGAGTCAAAACTGGATAGTGATCCAGATCCTAATCCTAATCCAGATCCTAATCCAGATTCTTATCTTAATCCAGATCCTAATCCTGATTTGCACTGGAAAAGACGTAAAGAGAAGAAAATTGACCCTCACTAAAGTAAGGTTAATTTTTTTGATATATCTGTTTAGTTTTTCTTTGTTCACACTGACGTCAGAGACTTTTTCATATCTGAGATTTGTTGATGAAATGTTTTTCACTCGGATCATGAATTGTTTCGTCGGTCGGTTTCCAGCTGACGAGTTTTGTTCAGACACATTTGACTTGTTTATAACAACTCAAGAATATTTTCAGTCTCGTGATTAGAAGTAAACTAAAATATGAATCACATTTTTTTAACCCGCTCCCGATCATAGTAATAACAATACATAACAGAGTATAGAGTGAAAATAGAAATATAAAGCCTATACGGAGGAATACACTTCATTAATAACACTATAGATTAAGTGTATACACTTTAATGAGTGAGATCCTGTTTTTGATTTTAAGAAAGTTTTAGTTGATGAAACCAAGAAGAAACAAACTTAGCCAGACTATAGAGAATAATAAAAACAACAACATAATCACAGTGTTGTTGTTGTTGTTGTATTAAGTTTTGTTCACATCACAGATTAGAACAGAATCCGGATTGAAACCCGCTTCACACTGGTTCTCTTACAGAAGTGGATCAGGTCCTGGAACGAGTCGCTCTGGTTCCGGTCCCGGTTCTTCAGCTGACGGACGATGTGTCTCCTCCAAGTGTCCCCGGAGCCTCCGTGTCCTCCCGGCTGCACGAAGCCGCAGCTCCGCTTCGACTCTCCGGCAGAATCCGTCCTCATACTGTGGGAGGAGGCGACGTCTTCAGCGGCCATGATGTCCGGCCCGGCCCGAGCTGCTCCACCAGACACCCCCAGAGAGACGCTCTCAACCCGGCCTGAGGACTCACACTGCCCCGGTCCCCGCGACGCTGTCTCCACTTCCTGTTTATTGTTGTTTGTTTGTTTTAGTTTGTCACACTAAAGGGGGCGGGGCTCAGGGTGGAGGCGCTTGCTCCAGATGCCAGCTGCCGGGTGTCTGAGCCAATCAGCGCCGAGCTCATACATCCGCGTTCCCACTGGAGCAGAACGTCACAACAAACAAACACTTGTGATTGTATGAATCCATCACTATGTTTATTTATCAACAAATAAAATGAGTGGGGTCTAACCGACCAATCACAGACATTTAAAAAACTTGAATCATAAAAAGGTTTCGTGACAACTTAAAAGATGTGCTCACAGAAGTGAAACCAAACTGTCTAGATCGCCCCCTGGTGTCTGTCTGCGGTATAGATCATAAACCTCCTCCATGTTAGCAGATGGGACATGGACCAAAATTAAAAATCAAAGTAGGCGTTAATGTTTATCGAAGATGGTTTCTGTCATTTCAATCTGTAATTGCTTAGTAGCAGGGTCAGATCAAAACCACAGAGCAGATCAAAGGAATATTGTGGAACCTGAAGAAGAATCAGTGAAAGCATCAGATCACATCGTCAAATCAAATCCTGATGGAAACAGTCAGACTGATTTTAACCAGTGAGACTGGTCCAAATATAAATCTGGTGAATTTAAATGTGGTTTCATGATGAGACTGTTGGTGAAGGTTAGAACTGAGATGTTAGTTTTTTTAATTAGACAATTTATGTAATTTTAAGGCAGAATGAAAAACATTTAATAATATAAAATTTAAAGATGATTTCACAGCTTTTCTGTTGAAGGTAACAGGGTGAATGCACATTAATGAACATTTCTGTAAATGAGCAGGTTCCGCATCTGGGCTGATTTTTAACTGGCGTCCCTGTGCATGTGGGAAATTGTTTGGAATCTTTTCTTTGTTTCAGCTCAGCTGAATAATATATAAAATGATATGAGAAATGAAACTTTAAGAAACATGTAAAACAGGTTTATTTACAAAAAGTGACGTGATTTAAAAACAACACAACATGCTTGATTTAATACTGATCGTAAAAACTTTACATATATATGAAATGTTATTGATTAGCGACTCCGTCAGGCTGAAGTTTCCTTCAGCCTCCGTATCGCTCTCACACATCCTATCGTGACTCCGGGAAAAACACACAAAAAAAACAACTTTTAATGTTTGAAGTTATGAATCCACAAAGTCAAAACATGTTACAGTTCTGACGATAAAGATATTAATAAGATTGAAGTGTCCTGATGATCAGATCCGGTTCAGTTTGTTCTGCGTCATCTGCAGCAGCAGCTCAGAGTATTTCTCCAGCAGAGACAACGTCCCTGCACCCTCCAGTCCACCAGAGGGCGTGCTGCTGCCCTGCCCCTCTCCCTGCAAGACCACCTGCAGCTCAGAGTGAACGGATTCAAACGCCTCCTGCAGGACAGATGACATCTGTAGCTGCTGCTCCACAAAGCCGAGCGACTCACCGAGCTGCAGGAAGAAAAAGGCTTAAACAGTTAAATATATCTGAAACTAAACTTCTGAAGTTAAAGAACAATGTTCAGCAGTAAAGGAACCTGCTGGTGGAGGCGCACGGCTCGTCTGGTCGTGTGTCGCAGCTCGTTGGCGACTTGCTGACACTGCTGCAGCGTCACCGCCTCAACAGCACCTGAAACAACCAACATGTCCATAGTTCGTCCTGAAGGAGGCGCCAGAGGTCAACACTAAACCAACACGTGTGCAAACATCGCAGGAGGCTACCTGAGAGGGGGGGGCAGGGTCTGTCTGAAAGTGGACAGGAGGCAGAGCTGGGGGGGCCACAGGAGGAATCATCACCAAGGGTTTCGTCTGATTCTGGATCAGAAATAAACATCAAGAAACAGAAAACAGTTTAATTTCAGATATTAGAAATAAATTCCCCCCCAAAAAAAGTCATAAATACAACTAGCGTAGTGTGATTGCATGACTCCACTAACCAAAGCAGTTTCTGTATGTATGTATGTATATATATATATATACACACTTTTTTTCAGATTCATAAAAGGTCACTGTGACCTTTGAAACTGAAACTTAATGACTTTCTGAATATCTTAGTTTCCTTCGAGCATTAATGATCCACATTGAAGAGGCCAACAACAAGGTCACAGTGAAGTTGACCTTTGACCTCCTGGCTCCAAAATCGAATCAGTTCATCACTTGGTGTCTCCTGCACCGGAGCCGATAAAGAGAAAATGATTCTTCGGTCTAATTATCAGATAACATCACAGATTTACCCACAAACCCTTTCTTCCTACCTGGACCGGCCCTCTCCCCAGAGAGGGAGCACGTGGATGTGATGCAGGGGGCGGGGCTTGGGATTATCATTTGGTTTTGATTTGTCGGCGTTTTGTCAATGCTGCTGGCGCTCCACCTGCTGGCTCCGCCCTCTGACGGCCCCTCAGTGGGTGTGGTCCACACCTGAGGGCTGGTCTCTGCAGGTAGATGAAGCCGGGGCTTCTGGGAGGACAGAGCGACACTGATGGACGCAGAAGAAAAACAGACAATTTGATCATGAAACATTTAAATTTTTTATCACAAATTATTAAAACGTTGCAAATTTCTCTGCAAACTGTTGAGATTTATTCTAAAAACGTTTTAACAACTGTTTTTAATAAAAAATACTTTTAGTATTTATTGTAAAAATTTCAAATGTTTGTCTCAGACCATCTTGTCCAGGTGTAAATCCACATGTTAGACCTGGTCCAGCTCGGGAGGACCAGGGGGACCGGCTGTTACCTGCTGGTCTGGTCCTCGGGGGGATCAGGACCAGGATGAGAGTCTGAGGAGGACCAAAGGTTTTCCTTCTCCTCCTCCTGGGCGGAGGGGGAGTTGGAGGTGGGGGGGTCCTGGCTCACTTTGGACCTGGAGCTGGCGGTGGTTCCCAGGTATCCAAGCCGGGACACCCGCTGCTGCACCGCAGACACCATGCTGTTGGTGGAGGTCACGTCTGATTGGTTTAAAAGAACAGAAGGTCAGGAAGGAAACACTCAGGTGAGACCTCTGACCCGCATCATGACGACCACAGCGACCAGGTCAAAGGTCACACTGGGACGTGATGGTTTTACTGGTCACTTCAGACTAATGAGAACAGACATTGATAAAGGTTGATAATTGATTTAATGTGAGCGTCGGTGACATCATCATCAATCATGAGATCAGAAACAGCGTCTGTGATGAGAATTGAAATGTGTGAGAAAAAGAACTTGATCAGAACCAGGACCAGTGTGAACCTCAGCTCAGACCAAGAGTCCACATCAACACCATGTGACCTTTACCACAGAAACACACACCCAAGTGACTCTCTCACACACACAGACACACACAGACACACACACCTCCCAGCGTCTCTCTGCACTGAACGACCACCACAGTGTGGCGTCGACGTGTTGGGCGGCGAAGGGGCTGATGGGAAATAATGGAGGACGCTCTTCTACGGAGGATGGATGGGCTGCATCTCACTGTGGTCACACGCACACGCACACAAACACACCTTATAGTATTTTAACATTTCTGTTTTACATTGTTTAGGGCTGGGCCATACGTCTTCAAATCATCAGGATTATTTCAAACCGTTTCCTCGACTAATGAGCGATTATTTTAATAACCGCTGCAGTGATCACATGATAGAACAAACAGAACCTGGACTCACCGCTGCAGTGATCACATGATAGAACAAACAGAACCTGGACTCACCGCTGCAGTGATCACATGATAGAACAAACAGAACCTGGACTCACCGCTGCAGTGATCACATGATAGAACAAACAGAACCTGGACTCACTGCTGCAGTGATCACATGATAGAACAAACAGAACCTGGACTCACTGCTGCAGTGATCACATGATAGAACAAACAGAACCTGGACTCACTGCTGCAGTGATCACATGATAGAACAAACAGAACCTGGACTCACTGCTGCAGTGATCACATGATAGAACAAACAGAACCTGGACTCACCGCTGCAGTGATCACATGATAGAACAAACAGAACCTGGACTCACCGCTGCAGCTCTCTCTGAGAGTCGACTCGTTGGACCCGGCGTTGCTGCTCGACTCCACGTTCTCCTGGAAACAAACATTTATCACACAAGCTTCAGACGCATCATGTTGATTTACAGAAACTGGGACAGGTGAAGTCCACTGACTTGGACGTGTCTACGTGAAGTTCTGACTCGTTCTGTGTGATAACTCGGCTTCACATTTAAAACAGCTCTTCTCTTGAATTTCTTATTTTGAAACAAACGATGTCTGTTTACAACACGGTGGGTGTGATGATGCGTTGCTGCAGTAAACAGCCAATGAGATGTCTGCTTCCTACCGATGTGTTGATGACGCTCTCCTCTGAGATCCTGGTCGGGATGGAGACGGGAGGCGGAGCTCGACTCGGCCACACCCTGAAGAAACCACAATGACAAGCAGTCCTCACTATGACAACAACCACCACACAAAGTGAGCAGCCGCCTCCTGTGGGTCAAAGGTCACCTGACCCACCTGAGTCTGTCCTGGAAGCGGGACAGGAAGCGGGCGGAGATGCTGAGTCGAGGGTTCAGGAAGTGTTTTTCCTCCGGAGGCTGCAGAGTCCTGAGGTCAGTGTCGAACTTCTCTGAAAGGTCAAAGTTCACAGGCAGCAGCAAGTTATTCTTATAAAAATATAACTTCTGATAAACAGTCTCAAACGTAGATGATTTTACTTGTTCCTGTGCTCTAGTTTCAAACACAAACAAATATCCTAATATTGAGTGTATTGTTGCTGAGTCGGCCGCCTGTTAGTTATGACAGTGGCTCATAAATAATGAATGAGGCAGAGCTAAACATCCGGACCAGGCTGTTCTCTCTGCAGCTCCAGAGAGAGACTGATACTGATATATCATCTTAGGAAACCAATACCTCAAATTAAATCACAGAAAGGTTAAAAAAAAATGGGCCCTTCAAGTTTCATTGTGATGTCGCTCGTACCTTCGCTCAGACTCGACGCCAGCGTATCAAAATGGTTCTTCAGCAGGTTTCTGTCCTCATCGTCCTCTGGACCCAAACTGCCCACAGAGCTGCCCTGACTCAGAGAGTCTGTGTCTGTGAAGGACCACAGAGCTCGTTACATCACGACACCTTCAACCAAAATAACTCATGACATGAAGTCCGCAGCAGTAACTGATCGGAGGTCAGACCGGCATCAAGAGGCTGCTCCGAGCTTCCTGCAGAGCCCTCAAAGCAGGCGGAGTCAGGGCTCAGCTGAGTGCACCACACTGGCTCCGCCCCCTGACCTCTGACCTCCAGCTGGGTCAAAGATCTCTGTGGGTCAGGGACGTCTTCAACGTCAAACTTCCTGAAAACGACAAACACGCGAAACAAGCAAATTAAAAGCAAATCAGAAACCGGTCAGACTCTGGTGCTGTGCTGTGTCTCACCTGTTGGGGGCGCTGCTGCTGGGGTGGAGGACATAGCTGCTCCTGTTCTCACCTGCAGGCTGCAGCACCTGAGCACCATCACACACCGTCAGGTACACGTCAAGTTCATATTTTAACCATTTGATGGAAAAATACATTTGGTAAGCAACGCTTTTATGAGACGATGGTGGAAACATTTTATCTTCTGAAAAATGTTGTACAACATTTATATGTAACTGTTTATTCAGTCTCTTCATTCGACAAAATAAAGTCTGGAGTAAAAGTTTCTCCATCTCTGTGATCAGGGAGAAACCTGAAGAAAAGCAACATGGAAGCACAGGCCAGGCCACAAGACAGTCCCACATCGTTTCCTAATTTCAATCTACATTGAAGTGAAGAGTCTCACTTGTGAGATGAAGCTCCAAACCTGAAATAGAAAATGTTTAACTGTCCGGCCTGGAACTGAAAGCTCACCTCCTTCTCTCCATCTTTCATCAATCTCTCCACACTCTGAGGGTGAAAGTCTTCGTCCTCCTCCTCCTTTCCATCTCCTTCCTCTTGGTTTTCTCCCAGCAGACTCTCCAGACTCTGAGGGTGGAAGTCTTCGTCTTCTTCTTCGTCCTCATCCTCCTCCACCTCCTCGTCCTCCTCCCCTGGACTCTTGGGGGGGCTGGGGGAGCAGTTGGAGCAGATAGTCAGAGGATTCAGCTGTTCTGTCCAGCGACTGCGACACTGACGAGGCCCAGCATCTGGTTGGTCGGCCGTGGAGGCTCCGCCCTGACCCTGCTGAGGACACACACACCTGAACTTCATCCTCGGCCTGCAGAGTAAACACAGGACTGATTATCTGCGACTGATCAGAGACGTGAACTGACCACCTTTCTGAACCACAGGGGCAGTTTTCCATTGGTCTGAAGCTGCGGAACATCTGAAACACAAAGAGAAACAAGATTCAAACAAACGCCATGACGTCATGACCACAAGATGGCAGCGTTTGAATCGGAGATATTTTAAGATCATTTTAACAACTTTAATAGTAAAACACTATTGATCAGGGAAACTGAAGAAAATGTCCTCTTCCACACCCTGAGCAAAGTCCAGTCTGGTAGGAGTCCTGAGGTCAGACTCCTCCTCCTCCTCATCCTCCTCTTCCTCCGCCTGACGCTGCTGAGACGAGGGAACCGTGATGAACGTCTCCCTCCTGAAACAGGTTTGATCACAGAAACAATGTCAAACACAAACATGTCCGCTGCTCCGCTCTCCATGGTCGACTCAGTGACGTCTCTGTTCAACATCTCACCCACCGGATGTTCAGAGGCTTGTGGTGGCGGGCGTCCGGTGCAACTTTCAGTCTGAGGCCCCGCCTCTTCCTCATGGTGGAGGTCATCTGAGCGTCCAGTCGCCACACAAACACACAACTAGGCCCGCACACACACACACAGTTAGAAACAGAATGACGGAGTTTACAGTTTCCTGTGACATCAGCAGTTTACCTGTCTCCTGACACAGTGATGAGGTGTCGACAGTCGTGACTGAACCTCATACAAGTGACGATCTCTGAGGACACAAAGACACGTTGAACACCTGAACATACATGTTTCACACATGTCTACAGGGGAGCTGGATTTACTCACCTGCATGTCCAAACAGGGTGGCAACACACTCTCCTGACTCGTAGTCAAAGATGGTGATATTTTTATCTGAGCAGCTGGTGGCGAAGAAGCTCCCGGACGGGTCCATCTGAACCTGCAGGGAAACTTATTGCTTCACTCACGGTTTTGACTGAAAACGTTTTCCGCTGAGATGTAGAAACCAGAAGACGTCCTTACCTTCAGCAGAGATCCTTCATCGCTGGACGAGCCTTTCAAACACCTCTTCAACTTCCCAGTTTCCACGTCGTAAACTCTTAAACAGAAACATCAGATCATCTGGAGCAGAAACTACTTTTATTTTCCATCAGACGTCCCGTTAGGTATTTCCTTACCTGACGTTTCGGTCCTGACAGGCGATGACCACGTGCTTCTTGGAGGAGTCCAGGTCCATGTCGTACAGCGTCGTCTTCTCCACCACGTGATGACTCCTGGAGAATGACAGACCCTCCGCCGTCTGGACGACAGATCACACAACACGGTTCGTTCACAGGGAATCATGGGACACAGGAAGTGTTTCATTCTAAATAAAACCGACCTGTTCAGCCGTCTGGAAGTAGATGCTTTTGTCGGCTCCACAGCTCACGATCTGAACCTCTGGACTCTCACCTGGAGAACAGGTGACACACCGTCAACCAGTGATTTATAAACATTTTACTTTTTGCCTCCTCTGACTTCTAACTTCATCATCTACATCTCTCGCCCTCTTGCTCTGAGAACTCAGTCACCTGTGAACTTGACGGCAGTGATGGAGGCTGAATGGTCGTTCAGAGTCTGTTCCAGATTGAAGTTCTTCTCCAGGTTGAAGATGTGGATCAGTCGGTCCCGGCTGGCTGACGCCAACAGCTTCAAACCTGAAACAACGACACAGAAGGTGTGACATCATCATCATCATCATCATCATCATCATGACGACCTGTGAGCTGAGCTCTTACCTGTGGAAGTCGGTGAGAACTCCAGACACAGAACCTCAGAGTCATGAGCCTCGATCTTCACCAGCTCGTCCAGAAACTCTAGAGCGAAGATACTGAAGAGACAGTGACCTCATCACACACCTGTCACCACACTGTGTGTGTGTGTGTGTTTGTGAGTCAGAGTGCATATGTGTGTCTCACCGGAGATTTCCACAGCGGTCTCCAGCAGCCAGGTGTCGACCGTCCGGACTGATTCCCAGTACTCTGATCCCAGACTTCCCATCAGCCCCTGCTGCCTCTGCCTTCTTCCCCTCCGCCTGCAGGTGCTGCGTATTCTCGCCAACGTACACAATCCTTGACAGGTCCTGTACAGCACACACAATCCACTCAGTGTGTGTTTGTCTTATGTTGCAGTCCAGGTTCCTGACTGTGTGTGTGTGTGTGTCTTACGTTGCTGTACAGGTTCTTGTGTGCTGTGGCGGCAGTGGGTGGGTCGGCGTGCCACACTCTGATTGTGTTGTCAGATGAGCAGGTGAGGAAGGAGGAGGGCGGCAGACACGCCTGGGACACGTCTGACAGCTGAGGATACACCTGTACAGTGTGTAGCAGCTCTGTCAGTAATGAACTTCCTCTCTAATTCTGTTGTTTTTACCCAGACTGAGTTTACACACGTGTCCGATCACAGTGTGTGTGTGTGTGTGTGTGTGTGTGTGTGTGTGTGTGTGTGTGTGTGTGTGTACGAACTGTTTAATTGTACCTTTCACTCGAGTTCTGGGACCATCATACAGAAGCGTTTCTTTACAGTAATCAACCGTTCCAGATCATTTAGGCCCCGGCTGGTTTCTGTGTGGCATCACTCACCTCGACGCTCCACACACAGCTGCTGTGGTACAAGGCGGAGTACAGCTTCCCCACGCTCCTCACGTCTTTGACGTCCCACACATACACACTGTGGTCGTCGTACACGCAGGTCAGGTGTTTGGCAGCAGGGTCAAAGGTCAAAGCCAAGGTGTCAGGGAAGTGATCATCTGGACCGACAGGAAACAGGCTGCTGAGAGCAGAGCAGGAGATGATCAGAGGTTTTATCCAGAACGGATTGAGTCCTACACTCTGTGTGGCTCCAGTGTGTGTACCTGTGCTGTCGACTAATGTCCACTCCCAGTCTGTGGGGGCGCTGCAGCTTGGTGACGTACTGCAGGTGCAGCAGGTCGAACACTCTGATCACACCGTCAGCGCAGCCACAGAAGACATGGTCCTCACTGACGGACAGACAACTCGCAGACTCCGTCTGTCAACAACAACAATGTGACTTTGTTGATTGTACAGCTGTTTGTAAAAAATGTCATTTAATGAGTGTGTTTCCCTGAGCAGTGACCTTGAGGTTGACCCAGGCCTCCAGCTGTCGGCTGCTGTTGAACAAACACAGCAGCCCGGAGCTGGTGATGCAGTAGGTGCTGGACGCCATGAGGCCACGCCCACACGCCACCCCGCTGAACACACAGTTCTTATGGTCACCCAGCAACCCTGAACGACCAATCAGAGGCACCGTGCTGTTCACCTACAGAGAGAGGAAGAAAGGAGGAGAAGGGAAGAGCTGGTACTCCCAAGTGAGCTGTGATTGGCTGAGCAGATTTTAAAAGAGCTAAGGCTGATCTGTGATCTGCTGATTGTACCCGTCGTTCTTTGGAGGCATCCAGGTACCAGAACTTGACGTGTCTGGTTCCTGCAGTGACGAAGTAGCTGTTGTCCTGTGAGAAGGACACGGCGGACACTCTGCTGGACACTTTGTTAGAGGCGATGATGGAACCTTTCTGATAACGAGACGTCACCGTAACATTCACATCGATTCAACAAGTCAATTATCTGAAATCAAGCACTTATTAATAATGATTATTAGGAATGTGTGTGGGTGATGCATGTGTGTGTATTGTGTAAGCGTGTGTGCGCTCACCCTCCAGTCCCACACACTAACAGTCATGTCGTGTTGATATCCCACCGAGACGATGTAACAGCTGTTGGTGGAGAAGGCGACGCAGGAAACTCCATATTTATGACACTGAACCTCGGCCACCGGAGCTCCGCCCACCTCCCACACCCTGACACAGGGCATGTGACCGCTCTGACAGAAAGAGAGAGAGAGAGAGAGAGAGAGAGAGAGAGAGAATCCAGCTTCACCACAGGATGTCACTCTGTGAATATCTAACATTTAAAAGATGTAAACTCTGGATCCAGGAAGTGAAGCAAATGCACTTGATTTATAACATCAGTAAACATTTTTCTAAAGAGTGCATTTCTCTATTGCAAGTTTTAAGTTCATTTTGTAAATAATTGCAAATGAATTAGTCTAATAGACAATAAGAATCACAGGTTCAACCTGACCATGAACGTGACCAAGAGCACGGCTCTGTCCAAAATCACTCACTAATCACTTTGTAGTGGGTTCGCCATTTTGTAGGTGTTTAGGTAAGTTTTTTTATACCCTGTATAGCTCACTTATTATTTCCCACAATGCACTGGTCACTTACCAAGCAACATATACCATCATGCATTGTGCTCGCAGGAAAAGCTAGAACTGTCGTTTGAATGGAAACAGAAGCATCACAGCACAACCTGTGACAAACAAGCTTACCTCTATATTAAAAAATGAAAATTCAATATACTTTTATATTTGAATGTAAAAATACTGAGTGTAATATATGTTTTAAATTTACTGTGGGATTTTCCACCTGTCGAAGTTTTTGTTGTAGAACGTAATAATCCTTCATGATGTCATTACCGGTGACGAGAAAATTTGGTGAGTAGTTCCCAAAAGTTTACTTCTCTTTTCAAGATAAGCTCAATATGGGGCGGGGGGGGCACTTTGTCCTTTGTTGTCTTTGTTATGTCTCTATACTGTTGGTATACTGATACGTTTGTTTGTACACATTATATATGAAACTGAAAATAAAATATAAAAAAAAAAAAAAAAGATAACCTCAATATAATTAACACTATACACTTAAGTTAACACTTTATAGTTAACACTATATAGTGAAGTAGGGAATAGTGGATGTGAGGGTGATTTCGGACACAGGAGTCTGTGGGAGCAGGTCACCTCCTCCAAGAAGAGGATAAACCTGTGATGTTCTCAGACCTGACTGATACTCAGACCAGTCGCTGAAATGTTCCGGAGGTTCTGAATGAGAGAACACAAGAGTGTGTTGCTCTGGACATCTCCTGGAACTGTTCCTGCAGTAAGTCAGGAAGCAGGTGTGTGTCTCACTTCTCACCTCCCCAGTGACCAGGTGTTTCCCATCATGAGAGAAGGCCACAGCACTGAAGGGTTTCCTGCAACACAAACACAAGGTCATGATGCCATTGATCATTTCCTGGGTAGAACACGTGGTTGTGTGTGTGCAGACAGATGAGGAGCTACAGGTGAGACCTCTACCTGGACGTGTTGAGGATGTGACTCTGTTTGTTCTTCTTTGGGTGAAGCAGCACGATCACACACCTGAGACACAAATGAAACCACAGCAGGAGGTCAGGAGGATTTGTACTGAAACTGACCGGGAATCAGACCTCCGGGTCAGTTTGCTCATACAATACAGGTGTGTCAGAGGGGGCGGGGCTTACCCTGCAGTATAGGCGATGAGCCCCGAGGTGGGGTCAGAGGTCAGACCGCTGCTGCTGGCCGTGCTGATTCCTAGGACTTTCTCCAGACTCACCTGAAAAAGCACACACACCAAACTCCAGCTCAACAACCAGCTGACACACAAAGCACAGTTCTCTCACTGGTGTAGCCATAGCAACAGGGTGTCAATGGTGGAGGTGATGGGACGTGATGAGTCAGAGCTGAACTCTGGAGCTCAATCATATTACACCTTTAATTCAGCATTACAATAAGAATCAGAACATTGTGTTGCGTCTCATGTCGATATGCTGAGTTATACTTTGAAACTTCAGTTAACTTAAGTACAACTACTTTAAAACTTCAGTGAACTTAGAGTAGAACTACTTTCAAACTGTGAATCAACAGCGCAGCTAACAGCCTGTGATGCTAACAGTTAGCAGTGTTAGCTCCGGTCGTACCCGGCTGCAGCAGCTCTTCTGCCGGCTCTGTCGGCTCTTCCTCCCCGCTGCTGGTCTCCTCTTCCCGGCGGTGACTGAGCCGTACTCCGCTCCCTCCGCCATGACACTTGTCCAGGAAGTTCAAACGGCTCTGATACCGACCCGGGGCACACTGCGCTCAGACACCGGGCTGCGGGTCCACTAGAGGCCGCCGGACTGAAGCGGGCTCGGGTCAGTTTGACCAAAATCTCCGCAGCTGATGACGATGGAGCGTTAGCTTAGCTTGATGCTAACTGATGAAACCTGACACTTGCTCCTGCGGCGGGACTCCGGTTCAAACTAAGCCCCGCCCACTGCCCCCGCATACCTACTAATAGGCAGCTGAGGTTCCGCCCATTACCACAAAAAAACCAATGGACACACGACGAAGCACAAGTCCCGCCTATCGCCTACCAATCAGCCAATCAACATCATTATCGTGACAACCCAAACTGATGCATAATTTAGTTTATGACGTTATGAGCTAAACGTGTGAAAGAAACTTTCAAAATAAAATTTGTCAAAGAATTTGACTTTAAAAGCTTTTTTAGTCACTTTTAACTTTATTAGTACTTCAGTATATTTCCTATTTCATATGAAATGGCTCCGCTAATTATTTACTATTCCTACAATACTTACGAACTTTGTTATTTCCATTCTCTGTTGCTTTCTTCAACTTCTCGGTTACTACTCACAGCAAAGTATTATTTTTGATGCATAATTATCTTTAACAGCTAAAGAAGATCATTTTTGAAGTGTAAGTGGTTTGTGACTTAATGAATAATATGTTTTCTGTCTTTACTAGTAACATTTAATTTCAGTGGAAAAAATTATCCAAGATTTGATAAAAACAAAAAGAGAGCAGAAACAAAACTGAAGGAAATTTTGTTTTATTACAAAGTTCATTCAGGAAACTCATCACTCGGTTAACTAGTAGAAAATCATTTCAAAAATCATGTAAACGACACGTAAAATATAGTGAAGAAGAGATTTCCAACTCAGAGGATGTGACTAAACCGATTTAGATCTAAAGACAAAAAAAGACACAGTGAAGTCAATTAAAAAGGCAAATGTGTATTTAAAGGTTATAGAAAGACAACAGCCCATATATCAGAATTTGACCAGTGCATCAATAAATTGTGTTACTTTGTGTCTCACATAGATTCAGTGATCAGAACCTTGCTGTACGACTTACGGGCGATTTGACAGATGAAACGTTTTATCCCACAGTGAGACGGGCTTTGAAAAACCAGCCAGCAATTCACAAAAGAAAAGAAAAACCTTCACAGCAGAACTCAAAGTTAATGATCGGATATAAAACACTGAAAAAAAGGGGACATCAGACTCCACTTTATCCTTCTTCAAATCGAGCTTATTGATAAAAGGCAGCTTCACTGCCAAACTTCTGTGTTCTACTGGTAAAGATGAATAATTCATGATCCCTGTTTTTACTGACACATGGAGTCCCTCAGGGATACGTTCTGGACCCTCTGACTATTTTGTTAAACATGATACAGATTCAGAAGAAAAGCCCAAAGCGAAGCTCTTCAGTATTATTTTCTGTAACTTAACAAAGTGCTTTTAAACTCAACACAACCGCATCAACGCTGAGTCACTGTTTCACAGCTTTGTTCCAGTTTGTCAGAATAAAGAAACGTCCACAGAAATCACTGTCGTATAAAAACATAACTACAGTTCTAATGTACATGAATACTTTATTAAATCATGTGTTAAATAATCACAGATGTGTGTTAGTCATATGTGACTAAACACACATGATTTAGAGCACGTGTCAAAGATTCCCAAGGTCCCTAAAACCATTATATCCCATAAAAACATAGAAAAACCAAAAGGACGAGGCCTCCGTGGAACATAAGGCCCCAGGCCCATGGTTTGAAGTTCATTCAGTACCACCACTGGGAGACATCATTTTACATCTTAAGGCCATTTTTTTTTCAAATCTTAACAGTCTGAGCAAAGTGTGGTAGTCACAGAACAGAACTTTGTTCTCATGGTCACCAGTGAAAACAGAAACAGACCGGCTGCAAAAATACAACCATAAACCTCTAACATACGGAGTCCCTCAGGGAAGCGTCATGGAGCCTCCGTTGTTTCTGTAAAATCTGATACAGATTCAGAGAAACTTGTTAATGTTAGTGAAATTGTTTTAAAGGAGACGCATCATGTTTTTTAAATTTCTTTCCTCGTTAGCTACAAAAAGTTTTATGGTGAATGCAAAAGTTGTGCAAATTAAAAAAGTCCAAAGTCTGGTGTAGCTCCTCTCCTGGACTAGTCTGACAAAGCCAGGTTAAGTGAGTCGACATTTCCGTAACACAGGAAACAGTGGACCAATCACAACAGAGAGGAGCAGCTGACCAATTAGAGCAGACTGGGCATTATCAAGAGGGGGGTTCTTAAAGAGACAGGAACTAAAACCAAGTGTTTGAGACAGAAGCTGAGAAGAGGAGTTGCATCCACAGACGGACGAGGAGAGTTGTGCGTTTTCTTAACATTAGACAATGAAAACATTTTACAGTAGCAACACCCCTGGAAGACGAGAAGATGCATCTCAAGGGTTTATCCTAATGAACAAACTTTACCACCACCACTTGTTAAAAAGGTTTTACCTGAATGTGAACACAATGTGTCTCCTTTAAATACAACATTTCTTAGTTGTGGTTTCGCGACTAAAACATTTTTTAAGTTTTACTTTTCTTTTTTCAGTTATTGACATCAAGGATGTGAAAAGAAAACAGTAGCAAGTTCAACTTCCTGTGACATCATTACCCTGCTGATATCCTGACCTGAAGGTAGCTTAATGAATGTGTATTTTGTTTTAATCCGCTTGTGAGATATAAAATATAACTCACTAAATTCAGATGAGGCTGAAGGGAAAGAATATCAGTCTTGGGTCACTGGACCATGACAGCACTGTCAATGTCACGAGGCTACAGATGAAACATGTGATTAAACAGGAAGTACGAGCTGTGGAATCAGTGATGTCAAAGATGGCTCACCACTGCTGTTTTACATCTTCTGTTTTAAGGTACTTTTTACACACTGTCAAAAATGGAAGGTTGTAATGAGAACACAGTGTGTCTGTGTTTGTATGCTCAGAGTCACTGTTTGAGTGAAAAAGGTCAGATGAGGTCACTTATTGCAATCTTTATCATATTTACACTAGAAAAATAGAGTTAGCAAAATGAAAGCACTCTGGTTATGTAGAGGTCCCTTTAAGAAGACTTGATTGTTGATGATCAACACTGGTCCTGAGGAGATAGAAACACAGATCGCAATATTTATATATATATATATATATATATACACACACTAGCACACACACACTCACTCACTCTTTACCTGGTGTTCAGGACCTGAAGACGTGGACGGCTCGGACAACATATTGGCGGCAGATAGGACACTCGCTCATCCTCTTGCCGCACTTGGTGCAGGTGATCATGTGACCACACTCCAGCAGGACGCAGTCGATGGGACAGTCCATACAGATCTTACACAGGTTCTCCTCCGGACTTGCAGAGCCGCCGCCGGACTCTAGAGGGAGCCACAGGGACGAGCAATGCAGCACTTTGAGGGCACAAATCTTCATGTGTGTTCAATAAAATGATTCAATAAATATATAACAGATGTAGAAACACAGTGAGGGGCCAATAATCTTACATTCATTGATTAATCCTTAGTTTGTAAATGATCAGATAATCACATGATGACGTTGATTAAAACTCTGGATACAGTTTTTTATTCATTATCAGACGAGTTAATGAGTTATAATTAATTTGTAAATAGAAATTTGAAGTGAAATAATGAGAGGCTCATTGTGTTGAGTGTTAATGATGTTCTTGTCTGTCACATGTTTGTTTAGAGGAAACAGAAAACTGACCTGAGGCGCTCACTGCGCTGGCGACTGAAAGACAGAAAACAAACAGTTTGTACTTTAATGTTTAAAACTGACAAAAATGAATCATCTGATACGTTCTCAGAGTTTTCTCTATTCTGGATCCGACACAAACAATGGGTTGAATGAAATGAATCACTGAGGACTCTTTCACAGCCTGTTTGGTTCAGAGCTTCAGACTCTTCAGCTCAGCCTGAAGCTAAAGATCAGGTGTGAACGGTTCCTCAGAGCAGGAGAGGAGTTCTGGGTCTGGATCCAACTGAACCTGGTTCTGTTCCAGAGGGAAAACACTTCGTTGGATGTTTTGGACTTATGGACTAATCAACAGAAGTAGAGACAGCTTTAAACAATAATAGAAGAAGAAGAAGAAGAAGAAGAAGAAGAAGAAGAAGAAGAAGAAGAAGAAGCTGTAGTCTTCACCTCCGACAATATGATGTTTGAACCACAAGTATGTTAATTTGGTGCATTCGAACTAGTGGAGTACTGTAGTACTGTGGAGTACTCTGGAGTACTGTAGAGTATTGTTGAGTACTATGGATTACTGTGGTGTACTATGGATTACTGTGGTGTACTATGGATTACTGTGGTGTACTGTGGTGTACTGTAGAGTACTATGGAGTACTGTGGTGTACTGTGGTGTACTGTGGTGTACTGTAGAGTACTATGGAGTACTGTGGTGTACTGTGGTGTACTGTGGTGTACTATGGATTACTGTGGTGTACTGTAGAGTACTATGGACTACTGTGGTGTACTATGGATTACTGTGGTGTACTGTGGTGTACTGTAGAGTACTATGGATTACTGTGGTGTACTGTGGTGTACTGTAGAGTACTATGGAGTACTGTGGTGTACTGTGGTGTACTGTGGTGTACTATGGATTACTGTGGTGTACTGTGGTGTACTGTAGAGTACTATGGAGTACTGTGGTGTACTGTGGAGTAATGTAGTACTGTGGAGTACTTCGCCTGAAGCCGCCTATCAAGCTTCTAGTGATACCATCATTATGTTACCATGGCAACAAAAGAAGCTTCATTCATGTTCCCCATTCAAACAGAAAGACCACTACCACCCCCCCCACCTGACGACACGCCCACACAAACCAATCAGAGTCAAGTACAGGTAGACTCCACCCACGTGGGTGAGGACGACAGGACGTACGTGTCAGACTAAATTCTTTCGTCCCTAAATTACAACGTGAAACCAGAACTAACAGATCAGAGGAAACAGGGAACAGACACATGGTTCAGACTCAGATCAGAAAACATCTCATTTGTGGTTCAATTACGAAAGATTCTCATCAAATGACTTCATGCACAAAAAAATGTTGATGTTCAATGTCTGCAGCTGGTCTCTGAGGAACGAGGATCTACAGACGAATCAGAAATATTCAACCCCCAAAGATTTTAAGGATTTATCAATTACAGTTTGAAAGAGCAAGATTCTGCTTCAGATGACTTCTGAGTTTATTGGGTACATGAAATCAACACAGAAAATGCATGATGTAGTATTTGTGTGTAACAGTATATTTTGCTAAGATAGCCATGTCACAATTATTCAACCCCGATATAATATTGTTGTTTTTAAAGCTGTCTGACAGTTTTTTTGTCCTAAAGTGGAGTTGAAACATAATTAAGCCTTTAGGAACTCTATGATGATCCTTCATTCGCTTCAGCTGGGATGCATATATAACCCATATTTCTGATTACAACTGTAGCTTCGTTAGACTGAGTCGACTCACCGAGGTTCTGCTGGTCCTGGTACAGTCGCCTCACTCGCTCCATCAGCTCCCATTTCTCACAGCAGCCTTTATAGTCCACAAAGTTCCGAGCAAGAATTTCTTTCAGCTGCCGCACGCTGAGAACCTCGATGTCCTCCTCACAGCTCAGGTCGGACAGAGAAGCTCTACGGCCTGAAGCTGGTGGCTCGTCAGGTTCCCAGGTCTGAACCGGACAAATAGAGTCAACGTCACTGATCTACCTGGCTCTGGTTCTACCTGGCTCTGGTTCTACCTGGCTCTGGTTCTACCCTGAATCTGGTTCTACCCTGAATCTGGTTCTACCTGGCTCTGGTTCTACCTGGCTCTGGTTCTACCCTGAATCTAGTTCTACCTGACTCTAGTTCTACCTGACTCTGGTTCTACCCTGAATCTGGTTCTGCCTGGCTCTGGTTCTACCCTGAATCTGGTTCTACCCTGAATCTGGTTCTACCTGACTCTGGTCTTACCTGACTCTGGTCTTACCTGACTCTGGTTTTAACCTGACTCTGGTTCTGCCTGACTCTGGTTCTACCCTGAATCTGGTTCTGCCTGGCTCTGGTTCTACCCTGAATCTGGTTCTGCCTGACTCTGGTTCTACCCTGAATCTGGTTCTACCTGACTCTGGCTCTACCTGGCTCTGGTTCTACCTGGCTCTGGCTCTGGTTGTACCGTGAATCTGGTTCTACCTGGCTCTGGTTCTACCTGACTCTGGTTCTACCCTGACTCTGGTTCTACCCTGGCTCTGGTTCTACCTGGCTCTGGTTCTACCTTGAATCTGGTTCTACCTGACTCTGGTTCTACCTGACTCTGGTTCTGCCTGACTCTGGTTCTGCCTGACTCTGGTCCTGCCTGACTCTGGTTCTACCTGACTCTGGTCCTGCCTGACTCTGGTCCTGCCTGACTCTGGTTCTGCCTGACTCTGGTTCTACCCTAATCTGGTTCTGCCTGGCTCTGGTTCTACCCTGAATCTGGTTCTACCCTGGCTCTGGTTCTACCTGGCTCTGGTTCTACCTTGAATCTGGTTCTACCTTGAATCTGGTTCTATCTGACTCTGGCTCTACCTGGCTCTGGCTCTGGTTCTACCTGGCTCTGGTTCTACCTGGCTCTGACTCTGGTTCTACCTGGCTCTGGTTCTACCTTGCTCTGGTCTTACCTGGCTCTGGCTCTGGTTCTACCTGGCTCTGGTCTTCCCTGGCTCTGGTTCTACCTGGCTCTGGCTCTGGTTCTACCTGGCTCTGGTTCTACCTGGCTCTGGTCTTACCTGGCTCTGGCTCTGGTTCTACCTGGCTCTGGTTCTACCTGGCTCTGATCTAACCTGGCTCTGGTTATGGTTCTACCTGGCTCTGGTTCTACCTGGCTCTGATCTAACCTGGCTCTGGTTCTACCTGGCTCTGATCTAACCTGGCTCTGGTTCTACCTGTCTCTGGTCTTACCTGTCTCTGGTCTTACCTGGCTCTGGTTCTACCTGGCTCTGGTCGATCTAACCTGGCTCTGGTTCTGGTTCTACCTGGCTCTGGTTCTACCTGGCTCTGATCTAACCTGGCTCTGGTTCTACCTGGCTCTGATCTAACCTGGCTCTGGTTCTACCGGTCTCTGGTCTTACCTGGCTCTGGTTCTACCTGGCTCTGGTCTTACCTGGCTCTGGTCTTACCTGGCTCTGGTTCTACCTGGCTCTGGTTCTACCTGGCTCTGGTCTTACCTGGCCTTCTTCCTGAATGTCAGGCTCAGAAGCAGTGGTCTCTGTGGGAGGGGACGGGGATTCGGGCTGTGGAGGATCAGAGGTGAGGCTGGGGGGGGGTGTAGGTGTAGGGGGGTCAGGCGTCACAGAGGGAGGGTCTGGGGTCAGTGTCTCGGGGGCCTGTTCGCTGGAAGGTGACGAATGCTGACTCAGGACCAGTTCTACCAGCTCCTCCTGCCGAACAGGAAACAGGTGTGACCGTGTGTGTGTGATTGACAGTGTGTGTGTGTGTGTGTGACTGTGTGTGTGTGTGTGTGTCCTCACCTTCTCTCTGCACAGGTGTGTGGACACCTCATGCAGGTGCAGATAGTCTCGGAGCTCCTTCACCTTCAGCTTCATAAGCTCCGCCCGCTCCAGCAGGGTGCCATAGAAACGCTGACAGGTGTGACAGAGGCGGGGCCGGGGCTCAAGGTGGGCGGAGCAACGGCTGCAATAGTTCTTCTTACAGTCCACACACACATGCTGAGAGAGAGAGAGAGAGAGAGAGAGAGAGAGAGAGACATAAAGAGACAGAGAGAGAGGGAGGGAGAGAGAGTGTGAGAGAGTGAAAGAGGGAGAGAGAGAGAGAGTGTGAGAGAGTGAAAGAGAGAGAGAGAGATGAAATGATAGGCTTTGTGCTGTTTGTCTGTTTGTCCTGGTGGTCACTCCCAGTACTGCAGTTATCTTTCAGCTGGCACTTCACAAACAGTCTGCACGTCTGACCCCTGACCCCCAGCACATGTGTACAGATGGAGATCAGGTGGGCGGAGTTACCTTCTTGGTAGCTGTGTCAAAGGCCCCCCCGCAGGCCTTACAGATGTGTTCGGGTGGAGGGGGAGACGGCTGAGAGTTGAAGGCAGAGTTGGTGTAGGTCCGATGACGACGTTCCTGTTCAGCCGACTGTTCTGCATCAGCTGAGTCCATACACAGCCAATTACAGCAAGACGCCCACATACCTGACCAATCACAGACAGACTCACGTGAGGAACATCCAACACTGTGCACGCTAACTAACATACATGTATTCTCTATTCCTCTGAACACAGACAACTGAACCACACGAGGAAATCTGTAATCTTCTTTTCTATGATCACACAGACCTTTTACACCTTAACGTGAAACCGACATCAGACATAACCAGATGTGAAGTGAGGTCATGGATTTAAACCGCGTAAGATGACAGGCGAACGCCTCCTGCTGGATTCACGTTTATATGTGATTTAAATATAAACATATATGTTTAATATTATTAAATCAGACAATCGGTTTTAATTGTTTTCTCAAGTTCATAAAATATACTTATATATGACATTATTGTGGTAATAAAACGTTGTATTATGTACATTATATTTGTAATACACAATTTTCATTAAAGCTGTATAATGTACGTGATCAAATATACTTTTATATTATCTGTGGCTGAACACATTTAGTTTTTAGGTTTGAATTGGGTTGAATTTCCTCTTATTTCGTTCAAACGTTCATTAAACTAACAGATAAAATGATTAGATGTCAGAGGTCAAAGGTCAAAGTGAGATGAATGTGACTGATGATTGGTGGAGGAGAACGGCCCACAGGCAGGGGGTTAGTGGTTTACTGTTTAAACGGATCTGAACTCATCTTAAACCACAGCTCAGTGTTCACACTGGTCTCCTTCAGGGTTCAGCAACATTCAAAGTCAGTTTGATGTTGGATGTTTCCCTCAGGATATCACTGGTTCAATCACTACCTGTCAATCCAAACCTGTCAATCACTACCTGTCAATAACAGAGGACACGCCACAGTGGGTCACATGACGTTAATCCAGGTGTTTTTTATCCAAACAGGAAGTGATTGATGGCCCCTACATAAATATCCAACACGAAACTAACTTCACTGTGGCCCCAACTCAACTACTAACTTTTACTAAGTTCACATGAGATTCAAACCGGTTTGGTTCTGAATCCACTTTCAGCCGAACGACTCCACTTGTCTGGAGATTGTGTGAAACCGAACGCGTGTTGTTTACGTTAGAGAATCGGTTCAGCTGCGAGCTGCGACGCTTTCAGTGGAGGAACATGTTGACGGAGTCCGGTAGCACCCTGCGCCGCTAGCAGGCTACAGGCTAACAGGAAGCTACTTAGAGAAGTAGATGATTCCGAAGTTTCAATAAACTAACAAACACAAACCCACAGATGAAACCACCGCAGTCAAAGTAACAGTGGGATCAACTAACTAAGTTAACAAGTCAACTAACCAGCACAGAGACGAGTCTTACCTGTTAACCAGACTCCTGCAGCTAGCAGCCGGCTAACTCCGCACCGAGCGTCCGCTGGTTAACACACTAACTAGCAGGTTACACGTCCAGCGGGAGGGTTAACAGCATCATGGGTTGGGTTGATCCGAGAGAAGCAACTGACTCACAACAGACACACAACAGACACACAACAGCGGTGAACCAGGAAGAGTCCCACTACACACACACACATTCTTGTCTCGCTGTGCTGATGGGGAACCACTCCTGACGTCATCCATCTCACCTGAACGAGTGACGTAACAACACATTTTATTGAAAGTCAGTTTCTTAACTTAACCGCAGGAGCGTGTCACGGGACTTTGTGGGCTCCGTGCAGAGTGGAGCAGGGGGCCCCCTGGTGCAGCAGGGTGACACAGCGCAACGGAACCACAAACCCTGCGACCTCACTCTGGACAGAGTTCTCTTTAAAAGACTATTTAAGGACACAAGTGAAAAATCATTTTTTAAAGATTTTGTCCGGAGACTCCCAAGAGTTAAGCTTTGGATGCTTCCATTTTTAGTATCTAGATCCAATCAAAAGCTATTTATCAACTTATTCATTACTCGTCATTTAATATCAAGAACATGGTCTGAGCAGATCGAAGCTGAACTGTGGCGTCACACAAGGACCAGTAACACACTTTGCTCTAATACTGGGTTAAAAATGACAAGATTGACTGGAAGTAATTTCAGGAAACACTATTAACACAATTTAAGGTTCTTCAATGTTTAATTTCCACTGTTCATTCGTAAAGTGTGAGCCTATGTGCAGTACAACACAGCTGTAAATCAGATTAAAATCATTTTAGAGGTTATCCTATGACGTGAAGACTGAAGGACACGTTTTGAAATAATCTACGTCCTCCACACAGACACAAACAGGAGGCAGAACAGAAAGAGCTGTATTCTTTATTCTTCTTGAATTTGGAAGAAAAGATAAAAACCAAGGATTTGGCCCCTTCCCCACCCTGAAATTAAACACATTCTAGTGGATGTACGATGATGATACAGTTTTATTGCCATAAACATTGTTTGGAAAGAAAAAGTTAAAACAGCTGTTACTTTTTGTTTTTTTCTTTGTGTGTTTTCTATGGTACAATAAGAAAAAGTTCTTCCATTTAATGTCCTGGGAAACAAAGCAAAAGCAAAGTTTATCAGCGACTAAAATGTTCTCAAAGCGACGCAGACTGAAAATACTGAGGATTTAAATCCTGTTCATGTGATCCACTACAGACCCAGACCTGATCCTGGTCCAAACTGAAACAAGAGACCTGGACCAGGTTAAGGACCAGTGAGTTCAGATCGGCCAACAGGTTAAAGATGGAACTACAGGTGACCACAAACCAAAACTACAACTTTATACGATAATTATTCACTTTGTAGCTCATTCAAAACTTTTCACCAGTTTTGTAAAATTTTTCTCAATGGGGGTTGACTTCCACAGATCCACACTGAAGTAACGAGAGAGGGCCCAGAAAAAAAAAAGTGGAAATTTCTTCTTTTCTGTTGAAACACGTCACGTTAGCACCACCGTCCGGCCAGGAGAATGTCAGGAGGTGGTTTGAATGACTCATTGCTGTAAACAAAGACAGATGAAGGACAGTGGAGAGATTGGAAACAGAAAGAGGTGAAGAAATGGGGAGCAAAAAGCAAAGGGGAAAAATAAAATTAGGGAAGAAAAACATTTTTCATACTATCTCTTTTCCTCTTTTCTAATAGTTCCCCCTTTTCTGTTCATTCATTCTTCCCTTTTGTAAATAAGTTTCTATGAAATTATTGGTCAATCAAAAATTGAGAAGAATAAAAGGAGAGAAATCAGACACGTGAGGAAAGACTGGAACATCCATCCGTCCCTTATCTAAAAGACCTGTTCCTTGGTTGCAGGGAGTTGGAACCATTCCCAGCGGATGTTGGTTGAGAAGCGAGGTTCACCCTGGACAAGTCGCCAGTGGACCACACAGACATTTACACTCCCATTCAATAACAGTCAATTTAGAGTCTCCAATTAAACTAACACAAATCTGTTTGTTCGGACTGTGGGAGGAAGCCAGAGAAAACCCACACAGCTGGAGAACATGCAAACTCCACACAGACAGACTGACCGACCCAGGATTGGCGCCTGTGAGAGGTTTGGCAAAACGGGAACCAAGATGCGACAATTAGAATGACATCACACAATGAAAAGAAAAAACAATGAGGGATGAAGAAGATTGAAAAGAGCCTAAATGTTTTGAAAAGAAGAAAACAAGGCCTTTCTTTTTTATCCTCTCTATCTCCATTTCTTTATCAAATAAGATTTCTGTTTCTGAACACTGGAAAAAGGTGCTTTGGCATAATTTGAAAGGATGGTGTTGACGGACCAGCTTTTGGCGATAATGCACCTGGTCGTTGGTGGCCACCCGCCAATCAACAGGACAAAGGAAATCTTTTCAAATGTGCAGATTGACTCCACAATTTGAACAGACTTTGGTTTCCAGACAAACTCGGTTGTCACTGGTTTTGAAATGTGAATATTTGTCAGCTTTCTGTGAATTAACTGGTTTTCCCTTTTTTCCTCAGCAACTGAATAGGCTGCCAAATGGAAGGAAATCCCACAGACACTGAATGCAGCACTAGGTCTCATGCTGGACTGATCAACAACAAAGGCGTAACCTACCACCAGTGCATTATGGGAACAGAACAGATCATGCTGAATCATCAGGTGTCCGTTTTCAAGAAGACAAGCTGATACGAGTGGGGGCGGGGCTGAGACACGGGGAAAACCCCGCCCACCAAGAAACCACAGGCGATGACGCGACAGAGAAAAGTTTGAAGACTGTTTGGATCAAAGCTGGAACACCTGACTGATGTGTCATCACAGCGGGCGGGGCTACTACATACGCTTAAAACTGAACCTCTGGGTTTCGTCCTGTGGGAGAGAAATGTGACGAGTTTTGAGGAGGGGGATGGGCGATGGGCGGGGCTACTGGACGAAACACGTATGACATCACAGTAAGCGGTGATGAGGGGGGCATCGCAGAGCAACCCAAAGATGGGACATGCGTGCACAAGCTGCTCGTTGTGTGTTAACAGGTTTATTACTCATCAGGGTTTTGTCTTTATTCTGACTTAGAATAAATATTCTGCAGAATCTAAACTCAAACGGGAAGAAGAAGAAGAAAGAGAGGCGGGAGGACGGCGTCCGATCGCCCACTGTCTGTGAGGAAGGAATTCTAACTGTGGCGTTTAATCTCATCCCGATCATTCATCCTCGTTCTCTATTCACTGACTCCTCCCCCCCGGCCCTTGTAGCCTTCAGTCTCTAAGGTTTTTCTCGTGACATCACCTCATCTCGTGGCTTGGCTCCACCAAAGATGGCCGAGTTGGGGTTGGCGACCTGGTTGAGTGGCACACCGACAGTCCGAGGCTTCAGCTGCAGCCGAGGCCGCGCTGCACGCTCCTCTGTGCAGACGACAACACACACAACCAGTCAGTTAATCTCATTTAATGAAGATGATTAAATGTGTGGATTTAACTATACAACTGCCAAGCAGCTTCAAGTTAACTCGACTAAATGACTTAATAGACGTTGAGGGGAACCTTCAGATGGTTCTCTGAAGTCTGGCGTTCCTCCACGGGGAGGTGGGTCTCTGAAGCGACCTGCTCCTCCTCCTGCTCCTGCTCCTGCTGCTCCCGCTCCTGGGCCTCCAGCACCACCCCTTCTCTCACCGGGGCGGCCGCTGCCACCTCGACCCCGCCCCCCGAAGGAATCATCATCTCTAAAACCTGTGGAGACAGACAGGTGTGCACAGACAGACGGGTAAGTCAGGTGACCTGCAGCCTCTGGATCCTGTAATGTGACACATTAGCATGAGATGGCTGAGGTGAAAGGAATGGGGGTGGAGGGGGGGCTGCAGTTCATTAGCATATCACAGGTGTTTGAGGTTCTGTTGATTCTACTTTAATTTATTAACATAAACAATTTCTTCTGAGACATTATCCTGCCATTTGATTAGCTACAGTCTAGCAGTGTTCTGATTGGCCGGCTGGGATCGGCTGTTGTCCAACCTGAGCCGCTGGAATCCTCACGGGAGTCCTGTCCTCCTCCTTCACCTCCTCTGGGACCAGATCGGAAACCTCGACCTGCAGAGGACAGGGGGAGTTTAACGCCGAGAGGAGAGGGGGAAGGAGAGAAGGAGAGAAGAAAAGGAGAGGAGTGGAGGGAGGTTTAAACAAGAGGCGAGAGGAAGCCGGAAAGGAGGAAGTAAATAAAGAGAGGAGGAATCAGTGGAGGAAACAGAGTAGGAGGTGGCAACGCCTCCTTCTGGAAGGAAAGAACTGAAGAGGCGGAGCTTGTTAGTTGTTCATCAGCCAATCAGAGAGGAGGATGTTAAAGAAGACATAGCAGCCAAGCTTGATCTTTTTATTTCTGCTTCATGATACCTCAACATACCTGTGTGTGCGTGTGTGTAAAAGGAGGGGGGTGAAATGATAGATGGATGAAGAATGAAGCAGAGGACGAATCAATCACCAGTTAACAAACCAACTTGCACTTTGACCTACTTCCTGGCGGGGATTGGTTGCCCGTACCTCTGCCTTCGTCTTTCCTGAAGCCAAAGCCAGAGCCGCCTCCTCCTCCTCCTCCTCCTCCTCTTCCTTCTTGCCTTCGTCCCTCTGCGATGTCTACCCTCAGTGATCTCTCACCCAGCAGCTGCAGGGGTCAGAGGTCATGTCAGACTGAAGACTGAGCTCTATCCAAATCTTGTCCCCAATATTTCATGTACATTTATTGAAAGTTTTTTCCATAATACTATTCAAATATTTATGAATTTTGTGACTCATAGAATCAGGCTTCATGTGTCGATCAGTAATCTGATGAATTCTTGTGACGTTCATAAACTCACAGCGCCGTCGTACGTCAGAGCTTCTTTTAGAGATTCCAGGTCTTCAAACTCCACATAACAAAAACCTGAAGGGACATGAAACAGAATTCACATCATCTCTTCATCGATCTGAGCTTCATAACATCTTCTGTTTCAAACATCAGAAGCTTCACGTTCAAACAGAAAGACTACGTGCATTGCAACGGACAGAAACTGACAATCGTGAAGTTCTCCTTCCTGTAAATGAATAAAAAATACTCCAATTGACTTATATTGTATTGGATTCTGCTCTGACACGTTATCCCTGAGACTCCACAAGTGGTTTTGATGAACTATCCCTTTAACCATTACCTGACAAAATAAAATGTTGGTCAGAACAAAGAAGCATCTCATATAAGATAAAATCCTCTGACCTTTAAACTTGTCCGTCTCTTTGTCTCTAACCAATCGGACGCTGCGAAGCTTGAGCTCTTTGAAGATTATGTCGATGTCTCCTTGAACCGCGTAGAACGGCAGGTTCCCCACGAACGCTGTGAACGGAGGCTCTGATGGCAGCTCCTTCTGCTTCTTGGGACCACCGGGGCCTCCAGGGCCAGAGCCGCCACGGGGCCTGAGAAGGTGGGGGACACAGAGACAATCAAAAAATACAGAAACACAGGGCCAGTGAGATGTGGAGTACAACCCACATCTGAAACAGATCTCTGATCAAAAAATAAACAGCATGAACTAGAGAATCGCTTATACACACACGTCTATGTTCTTTGCTTTGTTCATATCATTTTCTATTACAATTATTACTGTTATTAGTGTTAGTAAAGAATTAGTGGTTTGTTATGTCTGCCGGTCAAGCTTCATTGACTTGAACATAAAACTAGTTTCCACTCACTTTTTCCAGTAACATTCACCTCACGACCACACAACCCAGGTCTGATTCCCCCCCCAGTGGGCAGTAATGAACACAGGCTACCTGCCAGAAGAGCCACGGTAACATTAGTGTCCATAAAATCTAACCAGCAGCACTCGCTGACCTCAGCATCTGTGATGCTGCCTGCAACACGCAGATCCGTTTCCCCCCCGGTGTAACTTTGGTGTTTTCTGTAGAACTACTGTGTAAACGAATAGAGATGACTCGTCACTGAGTGTAACTACAGACGTGTTTGAAACAAATGTCCTACATTCATGTCTTCTATGTGAGAATGTGGTCTTTCCGGTTGAGAGCAGGTCTTAATAATTCCCCCTTCGGTTTATCTAGTGCTCTCAGTCTAAACCCTGCACCCAGACAGACCTGATGAAAGAAGTAGCCCCGCCCCGTCCTGACCACGCTCTCCAGTAGAGATTGTTACCATTAAAACCTAAAGCCTGGTCCCAGTGATCACTGACGCCAGGTGAACACTTCTATGCTTTACAGGGACAGAAAGAAGTAATCCACCGTTATCACAGAAACCCAGAGAAGTGAAGCACGACCTGTCCCATCAGGGCCGGGTTCTGAGATCAACATGCTCCGTTAAACCCTGATGAGTTTAAACGTGTGAGAGCGGTTCATACAGAAAACAAACTAAAATGAGCAGTAACCGAGTCGGTTCCGCGTCTGGACGTTTAGCGCGGAGCCGGTGCGGAGCCCTGAGGTCATGTAGGAACAGAAACAACGTGCAGCTCGTGCTGCAGCAGATTCACACACAAACACACATGTGGTCCCCCCGCCGCTTCCATTCATCACCATGATGATGGAGCAGCAACACAACCACCGGCTTCCCCTCGACCCACCACCCAGCGACCGTCGGTCCGGATCGATGCCTCATGTGTGTTCCCTACGCGGATCAATGTGCAGCGGCGAACACATGATGGAGCCATGCGGGCGATCCGCAGCTCCGCCAGCAGCTCCACACACCGCGGCCTCCTGTGCTGCTGCGTCCCGCCTCTCCCCGGGACCGCTTCATTTATCACCGAACAGATTACCGTGTTTTACCACCGAGCTCCGGGGCGATCCCCCGCGGAACAGTCCGTCAGTTTCACTGTCTGTGCGCAGTTAGCCCCATGCTAGCAGTTAGCAAGCTAGCTGCGGGACCACGGTGTTTCCCAGCCAACCCCCGCCACCCTCCCTCTCGCGGGCACGTTTCCCTCAGCAGGCGCCGGGCGGGACGAGCTTCGCGGCCTGGGCGCGCTGCTCCGGGGCTCGGGGCGGACAGAAGATGGAAACACGGTCCCGCCGGGGTTTGCGTTTGAGTCACACGGCGGAGCTACCGAGCGGAGCGGACACTCACCCTCTGCCGCCGCCGAAGCTTCCGTAGGCCCGGTCCCGGTCCTCGTAGTTGTCGTAGTCCGCCATTACTGCTGCTGTGTGTCGGAGGAGGAGGTCCTACACGTCACACACGGAGCGAGCTTAGGTGTCCTCAGGCCGCCTGACCGGGAAAGCCCTCCCTGACACGTTTCTAATGGTCACCTCTTTGGACAGGTTTTATTAATGAGTGATTATGAGATTAAACCAAAGTAAATTTAATTTAATCACACACACTTGATTACATAGCATTTAGTAGAATTTAATCCATTGGTGCATTATCTCCAGCTGCTCTGACTCATGCTGCACCTTCATGGACATTTGCAGTAAAATATGTTTTAGTTACAATATGTTTAGAATACATCATCTTAAAGCCCCAAAACTGTTTTCTAAAGTTTAGTCTAAATTGATGTATAAAAGTGATTCATATTAGAAATTATGGATAACATGACACATTTTATTCAGTACTTGCTGAGAAAAGACCATACAGGCATTTCAACAAGAAAGAAAACTCTTAATAACAATTGAAGAATACTATTAAATATAAATTTATAGTAAAACAGCATGAAACTATGCAATACATTAAAAACAGTAGGATGAGTTAGCAGTTAAGATGTTGAATGTGAAACATACAAAGGTTATGTGCATACACTGACTTGATCATAACTTGCATGTAAGAGACTTTTCATGGACAAGTTAAAGCCAGACTGCAGTTTGGTTATATCTTCCACGGAGAGGAACATAGTGTACAAAGTGATCCAAGACTGTCATATCAGCAGGATCATCAAGTGGAGGCAAAAGATAATAAAAACAAGTTGCTCAAAATATAATTAATAACTACTTCATACACTAGGGTTAGGGTTCTAAAACAACATGTTCTGGGTAAGAAAAAATAGGGAAATAATGCTTTATTGAAAAGAGGATTCGCTTTTGTAGCCAAGAAACAGAATCCCTCTCTGACACAACAAAGAAGAGAGATCTGGAACAGTAAAATGAGAAAGAGAAACATTTTTAAAAGGGAAGTTTTCAAATGCACTTGTGAGCATTATAACAAGGAGGTAGTCTCTGAAAGGACCGAGTTTTTGCTCCTGCAGAGTAGTTCTTGTAGTAATTTTATGAGAGATCCTGAAGAATTTGTACAGATATAACAGAGGACTCTTAGATTGTGTGATGCTCTAACAAATGTGTTGAAGGTCTTGCAGAGAACCTGGAAACATCTTGCGTGAGCCTCTTATGGAGTTCTTAAAGGACAAGGACTGATCCTCTTGTTGTTCCTGTAGATGTCGAGCAGAGGTCTTGCGGATGTGATATGGAGATCTCCTTCAAGTTAACTGACTTCATTTAGCTTTAGCACAGCTGTCACATACATTTAGGTCCTATTTGCCCTTTCTCTCGTAGGATGTGTAGAGGTTCATTACAACACATGTTGATTTAGTAGACAATTAGGAGTCTTGCAGGTCTAGTTAAAGTCGAGCAGAGGTTGCAAGCAGAAATATTCAACCCCCCAAAGATTTTAAGGATTTATCAATTACAGTTTTTTCAAAGATCAAGATTCTGCTTCAGATGACTTCAGAGTTGAGTGATACATGAAATCAACACAGAAAATACATGATGTAGTATTTGTGTGTAACAGTATATTTTGCTAAGATAGCCATGTCACAATTATTCAACCCCGATATAATATTTTTGTTTTTAAAGCTGATCTAAAGTTTTTATGGCCTAAAGTGGAGTTGAAACATAATTAAGCCTTTAGGAACTCTATAAAGATCCATCATTTGCCTCACTGAGCTTGAGGCTTTTGCATGTGAAAAATGGGCAAAGATTCTGATCGAGAGGTGTGAGAAGCTTGTCCACACTTACAGAAAACGTTTGTTAGAAGTTATAAAAGCTAGAGGATGCTCCTCAAAGTCCTGAAGCTGGGGGGCTGAATAATACTGAACATGCACACGTGTTACATTTTCCATTTGAACTTCAAAGTTAAGTCATCTTCTGTTGTCAAAATAACTCAAATATGTATCATAAATATCTTTTGTTGTTTAATGAGGTTTTTTGTCATATATTGTCATTATCTGTCATCAACATCACTATAATGTATTTTGAGGTGAGGGGGTTGAATAATTCTGATTGCAACTGTAGATCCAATAATGGCCTTGTAGCTCTACATCTTCTCTATCTTCTAGGTCCTGCAAAGTTCTTGAAGGACCTTTGAGGATTTAACACGGTTCTTGTTGAACTTGTGGAAGTCACACAGAGGTTTTGTCATGAAGGTCAATCAGAAGGAGAAGCTCAGTCATTTCAAAGTGGATGGTAAGATAATAGGAAGACATCCAGGACACTGCTTCATCTCAGCAGCTGCCTCGTGAGTCCGTTTCCTCTGGGATCTTCTTCAAGTTCGGTGGTGGGGACTCATCCTGTATTGGCTGCGAGGGTCTAGATCCACGCTGTCTCAGACTGCGGGACAGAGGGTCTTGTTCACCAGGAAACATGGTGTCCGTCACAGTCTGGAAGCACAGAATTAAATACACTTCAACAGAGATGTGTGTACTACAATACGTTGTGACAAACTAGATCTGTGCCACAGCACAAACAACTATAACTGAGGTGATACCAAACTAGACAAACATAAAACAAATTCACTGTACCCGGTTCTCAGCCAGTGCCCTTTTAGCCATGTAGTGCTCCCTCTTAATCTTTATCTCCACCTCCTCAGGGACGTCAGGAACCATCATGTCGATCAGACGACCAATGAAGAAGACCACATGCTTAGGAACAGGGAAGAGAAGTCATGATCCATTCACTCACCAGGAGCCAAACCTAAAGCTGTCTTCACTTGTTGACTGCTCAGCTCCAGCCCAGCTGAAGCAGGAGAATAGGGTGGACCAGATCAAGTCTGGATTTGTAGAATGATTGTGTCACAGTGGCGGAACTAAGCTCCACCATTTCAAGGGTATCTTCAAAAGCATCCAATAAATGCAGCCTTCTCTCTCCAAGCAACAAAGGCTCAGACGAGTGGATCCTTCTCAGTATTGGAATGAGATAATGGTGGCAAACGATGAAACCTGAACATCAGCAGGGTACACTTAAAGTGTCGGCCTTTAGTTGTATCAAATCTTCCATAGACGAGAGCATCTAAACCTTACACACTCTTTAAATGAACCTGAGGTGTGAGACACAGAGACACTCACACTCACCTCAAAGATGATAACGAAAGCCAGTTGTATAGCGAGGAGGTGAAAGAAATGTGGCAGGTATTGACCCTGTTCATCCCTGAAACCCTGATACCTGCAGACGAAAGAGAACTTCACATCGTTATTGTCTTATGAAGTATTTGTGGCCATTTCAAGGCAAACCCTATATATGAACATAGCACTGGCAGAACCGCAGCAGGCACGCACGCTGTCAGTGTGGACAACAGACAACCTCGACACGTAGCAGAACCGCAGCACAGACCTGGTGGAGAGGTCATCTCAGTGTCACATGGACCAGCAGTGACACTCCAGCCTGAAGGGTGTGTTGGTGTTGCAGGGACGTTTCCTACCTGCAGGAGGTGCTCTTGCCTTGCAGGGTGTAGTTGTGGGACGTTGCCAATGTGAAGTTGACGAAGCCGCTCAGGGAGCTGTCTCTGCTGTAGCGATAGTACAGACGAGGCAGGAAGGACGAGGTGAACGCTATGAGGATCGCCTGAAAACGCAGATATGGAAAAGGTCAAAGGTCAGTATTTATATGGTCACACACACATTCATACAGTGCATCTGTGTGCTGTACTTTTTCTCTGAAGACAGTTCAGGGATTAATGTCTTGCTCAAGGACACTTTGGCACACAGATGGGCTGGCATCAAGCCCCCCCCCCCCCCCCTTAAAAGGTCAGATCAGACTGGCTGCTTGTAAATGCTGTTTGAAGACGTCAGTGTTCATTCAGTAACTTGTCAAAATAAAGATTGAAGTGCATGAGAGGGCCTTACGTTGCTGAGGACAGCTGTGTGTGTGATGAACTGCATGATGGGTAACCAGATGCCGATGTCCTGAGCTTGCTCCACCACAGGGCGGCGATATTCAGTAACAAACTTCTGGGCATCCAATCGAATCTCCACCCAGTTATTAATGAGCGCGAACAAAGGAGCGAGAGGACATGCCGCCACAAAGATGGTGATGAACCCAAACTGAATCACTGAGGAAGACGAGGAGGATGAAGAGTGACAGGTTCATACAAAACACTACATCTCCCAGCAGCCCCGTGACTCACCCATCTCCAGGTACTCGCTGAGGAGACCTTCACACACCAGGAGCTGGTAGTCGGCCTCCCAGGGAGGGAGCTCCCCCTGCTGGTGCTGTTCCCACTGAGCCTCCTCTCCTCCATCTTCCTTCACCTCCCTCTGCACTGGACTCATCCTCCTCTTCTGCCACCAGGACTTTAACTTCCTGCCAAATAATGAACCTTCACTTTCATACAGAGTCAGAAATGTCTTCTATAACACAAGACCTTCAGTGACTGTATATAAAGACCATCATTACAACCAGCCACCAGGGGGCATCATCATGTACAGTCATAATTAATGCATCATATATATATTTCAGTGTGTTTACGGGATGATGAACTCCTGGATGTTATTTATCAGCTGTTTTCCGACCATGATCACCAGCAGCTCTTGAGCCAGTTCAACCAGACAGCCTCCTGCTCCACACTGAAACACAAACCCTCTCACAAATCAGACAGTCGCCCACAGAAACATCCATATCTGGGTCATTTGTGGCATAAAAAATAAATAAATGTTCTATCTTCGTGTATTCTTCATCTTCATCAGACACACAACAGACTCACATCTTCATTACGAACTCCAAACAGAGTGTTGTAGTTTCCAGGGTAACCAACAAACCTGAACACACACAAACAGACAAACAATCAGCGTTACACAAAGAATTAAACGTTTGTGTGTCATGTCTTATTCCATCACATGGACACTTTCTGCTGCTTCATTTGAAAGGTACAGTGTGTAAGATATAGATGAAAGGATAAACTGACAGAAAGTGAACATGAGATAATCTCACCTGCCTTTGAAGAAGGCGATGTAAACCGGAGACGAGTAGAAGTTGACAAACTGGAAGATGAAAACTTTGAGGATGAACATGTCTTCGTATTTACTCTGAGTGCGATGCATTTCTGACCGACACACAAACACAGACACACACACACACACACACACAGGATTTACAAATGTCATCTGACTGAACACACCCACAGAACATATATACAGACATGAGGACATTAAACAGAACATTATACACACACTGTAAACACAGTACATTTAGACTCTGTATTATTTTAAAGCATTACAAACCAGCAGAATGAAGTATTATATATATTCACTATTTAACACAGTCAAACATCACACCAACATATTGTTACTTGACAATAAGCTCGGCAGAAATTACTTTAGTTGGTGAATTAAATTTGTCAAAAAGAAAGAAACAAAAATGGAAAATGTCTTGATGAACAAAATGTACTAAACTTTCATCACAACAATAATAATGTTTATTAAATACAAAATCTGTTAAGAATCTGAGGTTCAACCTGACATGAGGAGGGTGAGGATGAAGGTGTGACTCACCCCAGCGGGTGAGCATGTGGGCCAGAGCCGTGTAAACCCTGGACAACATGAGGATGACCAACAGGTTCAACACTGACGATGTAATACTGGCTATTCTCCCAGCCTACACACACACACACACACACACACACACACACACACACACACACACACACACACACACACACACACACACACACACACACACACACACACACACACACACACACACACACACACACACACACACACACACACACAAAGGTACCATTTCAAATCATGTATAATTAAAAGCAGGGACAGTGAATTCATTGACATGTGGAGTTCCTAAGGGAAACATCCCAGAGCCTCTGTTCTTTCTATTGAATCCTATTAATATTTACAAAAGTGATTGTGCTTTGTTGTTGTTGTGTTGTGTTGTTGTGTTGTTGTGTTGTACTGACAGACAAGCTGAAGAAGCTGTTGCTGGACTTGTAGATGAGGATGCTGAGGATGCTGCGGCACAAAATGATGGCGATGAGGCACATCAGCACCAACACAATCTGCACACAGGAAGGTCAAAACAACACGTAAACACAACCTGTGACCACACGTCATTTCATGTCCGTTATAAACCTCGTGCGTCCACGGCTGAGGGTCAGAGGTCAGGAGACGCACCATGATGATGATGACCATGCAGCCGCTCAACGTTCTGTTGAATCGTTTGTTTTCAGGAAAATAAGGTTCCTCTGCGCCCGTCACCGGGTTCCTCATGGTCATCGGTGCCATGGCGGTGAACTCTGGACGAGGTCGCTCCTGAACAGTGACAACATGGATTTACTGTAAACCTTAAATGACTTAAAATGTCCTTCTGATACATCCAGAGCTCTGTCTGTTGATTCTGTCTCCTCTGATTAATGTCAAACAAGGACGCCAGACCGGGGACAGGTGCCGTTAATGTCTGATCTGAACACTGATGTTGACATTTGCAGAAACATTAAGTTTGAGGAATCAGATTTACTTCTATGGACAAAAAGCTGTTTGAACTTTTTCATGATGGTCTAAGTCAGGTGGATTTGTCTTGGCTCGTTATCCTGCAGCATCAGAACCCGTTTGACGGGTTTATTAACTTCCTGTTGTCAAACTTTCACCTCGTTTTCCTCGAAGTCGGAGCAGTTCCATCGATGAGACAGAGACGAGCAGCTTCTCTTCCAGTACTCCAGGAAGGTGACGGCCCACAGGGACATGAAGACGCTGAGAAACACCGTCCCTCCATTATCAAACAGGATACCTGCCTGAAGACAGACAGAGACAGAGACAGATGGACAGACAGGTGGACACAGAGAGACAGGTGGACTGAGAGACAGACAGGTGGACTGAGAGACAGGTGGACGGAGAGACAGACAGGTGGACTGAGGACAGACAGGTGGACTGAGAGACAGGTGGACTGAGGACAGCCAGGTGGACTGAGAGACAGGTGGACTGAGGACAGACAGGTGGACGGAGAGACAGGTGGACTGAGAGACAGACAGGTGGACACAGAGAGACAGGTGGACTGAGAGACAGGTGGACTGAGGACAGACAGGTGGACACAGAGAGACAGGTGGACTGAGGACAGACAGGTGGACTGAGGACAGACAGGTGGACTGAGAGACAGGTGGACTGAGGACAGACAGGTGGACACAGAGAGACAGGTGGACTGAGGACAGACAGGTGGACTGAGGACAGACAGTTGGACTGAGGACAGACAGGTGGACTGAGGACAGACAGGTGGACTGAGGACAGACAGGTGGACACAGAGAGACAGGTGGACTGAGGACAGACAGTTGGACTGAGAGACAGGTGGACTGAGAGACAGACAGTTGGACACAGAGAGACAGGTGGACTGAGGACAGACAGTTGGACTGAGAGACAGGTGGACTGAGAGACAGACAGTTGGACACAGAGAAACAGGTGGACTGAGGACAGACAGTTGGACTGAGAGACAGGGGGACTGAGGACAGACAGTTGGACACAGAGAGACAGGTGGACTGAGGACAGACAGTTGGACACAGAGAAACAGGTGGACTGAGGACAGACAGGTACCTTGTAGGTGACACAGATGCTGGAGTAGTTCCAGAAGGAGCAGATGTTACAAGTCGGACACATGACGAAGTCGTCTCCACTGTCACACACCTCCTTCCTGCAGACAGACACACACACACACACACACACACACACACACACACACACACACACACACACACACACACACACACACACACACACACACACACACACACACACACACACACACACACACACACACACACACACACACACAAACACACACATGTGGTTTTAACAGGGTTATCACTACAGATAAGATCAAGCTGAGGGTCATGACATCATTGGACAGGTGATGATGTCACATGTTCTACTTACGCTGGGACATCAGTGACCATCAGACAGATCCCCACCATGAAGACCAGTGTCCCCAGTAGAGACGCCGGTAACAGCCAGGCAGTGTAGAAACCTACAGTCGCCACGGAAACCACCATGTTCATATCAAACGTTGGAAACAGTTACCATGGGAACCCTGGTGTGTCGCTGTGGTTACCGAGCCAGGCGAAGTACAGTGCGATCTTCTCTCCGAAGTAGTCCCTGATGTGGTCCAGAGGCTGGTAGCGCCTCCAGCAGGACCAGCGGGCCCAGTGCGAGTACAGGATCTGTCTGAGGCTGGAGGACTGGGGAGGCAGCGGGGGGGCCGGCAGCTGGAACGCCCCCTGCAGACAGAACATCAGTAAAGCCTTGACGGGGTCACGTGGTTCAGGATGTGGAGCTGGTGGAAACGCACCTCGTGCAGCGGGTACGCCGCCGTGAACACCTGCTCGCTCAGCAGGCGGTCGATTCCCACCTGCCCCTTGTTCACGGAACCGTACGGAGTCCGGGCCAGAATCTCATACAGCTGAAAGAACACCACACAGTCACTGCAGGGACTCCAGATCCAGTCCTGATCCAGGTCCACTAACATGTGACCTCATGCTAGAGAGGGTAAATAAGGATGGACGACTTGATGACAGGCTCTCTGTCGCCCCCTGGGGTTTAGCTGCAGTATTGGTCATAAACTCCTCCGTGTTAGCTTATGGGACATGGACCAAAATAATCACAAAATAAAAGCTAAATAAATGTTTATCAAAGAAGTTTTCTGTCACTTTAGCTCGTTCTTATCTCACTGGTGTAAGCTGGACCACCATGTGGACGACAGTCACCACCACACCTCACCCCGGTCCGTGGTATCCACACAGCTAGGCAGGTCTATGCTAATGCTAGCTGGCTGTTAGAATGACCCTTCTCAGAAATGCACCCTGATGTTTCCATTCAACCGACTCTGACAGGAAAGATCAATGTCCTCTGTGTGAACAGCAGCCACTGTGTTGTGTTGAGTCAGTGTTGCCTGGGGTTGTGTGTTTATGATCCAAGACACAACACATGCGGACAACAGGGAGGAGGGGGTGTGGTCGACGAGATGTTGGTGTCATAGTGAAAATATCATATAAATGAACAAAGGAGGCTTTATTGTTGTGTTGTATTTTAACTGTAAATTTGAAAACTAGTGCTGTGAGTGTGTGTGTGTGTGTGTGTGTGTGTGTGTGTGTGTGTGTGTTTGCAGTTGGCGTGGCCGCCTCCAGCGTTCGTCCATCTGTTGACTGACACATCCTGGATTCTGAGGACGGCTTTATGAACCAATCAGCCGACTGGGACAGGCTGACGCCTCCACCCAGTCTAGCAATCCTGTTCAGACCAGGATCAGGTTGTGATCAAGTGATTTCACAAAAATTCCCCAAAACTGTTATAAAGTTTCAAACACGACAGAAAAGAAGGAATCAGAACAGATGTGCTCAGGTTCTTCATTTCTTCATGTAACTGTGTAACTGTCATTTATACAAACTCCACTTTACGAGTGAAACAAGACCAAAGAGTAAAAGACCATTTATTCTTCAGCGGATTTTTGGTTTGTTTGCCTGTTTTTGCCTCGCGACTTTATGAAAAACTTTAATTGACAAACAAAGAATCTCAAAGAAAGATGTTTCTGTTGAGTTGTTGAGGGAAAGTCTGAATGTTTCACACGTTCATGTGGTGGATGTGTCCAGTGAGTTTATCAGATATATTTGATCATGGAGTTTGCAGTGTGATCACGTGTTCCTATTAAAGTTTATATAATCAAGTGACTGACACACGGACCCCTCCGGGCAGACAGATGTGGCCACACATCTGGTGTTTGACAGGTTGCATGTGTATGTATTTTACTGAAGGTTCCTGAACTCACCACCTGGTGTCTCTGAGTCGTCTTGAAGAACGTCTCTTTGTGGTCGCTTCCCAGAAACCTGGGAAAGAAGATTTATTAAACTTAAAACAATGTTAGTTTTGATTCCATTTGGTCTTTTGTATATTGTTCAGTCTATTATTGACTGTGCTCTGTGCTGCTGTGATACAGTAACTTTCTCCATTGTGGGACTAATAAATTATCTTATCTTATCTTACCGCTTCTTATCTTATTTTCTTTTAATTCTTCTAATTCAACTTCCATTACAACTTCTTTCAGTAGCTATTTTAATTTCAATAACATTAAAGACACTTTTTCTAGTGTAAACAACAAGTCACTATTTTACAACTGAAGCATCTGTTGTTAATTCAAAAGGTTTTGGACTAAAACAAGTTCTAATTTTCCAAAGAAGTAATGTGTGTCCAGAGCGTCTGATGAACTGAATATTTGTGTGTTGACCTCGGCAGCTTGTTGGGCCTGAACTGACAGGTGTAGTAGCACAGTGGGGGATTGGGGACATCCTGGGACAGAGGGTTGGGGAGGGACAACAAGGACAGAACCTGCTCAGACCAGGACATGTTTGGGGAGTTGACCACCTGCAGGAGAAAACAGGTGACAAACAGATGAGGATACTGATTTGTGTTTGGACAGCGGTGGAGGAAGAGGTGTTGTACCTGCAGAGGGACTCTCAGGCTGATGTCCTCGGCGTAATAACAGAGGACGCTCCATGGAGCGCTGAGGAGGACGAAACAAATCCTTGTCTTTGTCTGAAGGACTGTCTTCTGCAGAGACAAACAGGAACTCATTCAATCATCTCTGTGCAACAGAGACAGGTTTAGATCAGTTCAATTCTCCTCTGTGGAGCCCCACAAGGTCCAATACCATGTCCACGCCCTTTCTCTGTTTATATGATAGTTAATGAATAGTTACAGTTAATGAATATGTTTCTTATCAAGGTTACACAGACAAAACGTCACATCACCACCACCATATGAACTGATAGACGTATGTGACCGTGTGAAATGATCGTTCATTGTGCTGCCCCCTGCAGGCTCCTGCAGACGTGTGTTAATCTCACAACTGGGTCAGTTTAATGTTAATTTGTTCATGTTGTGCAGAATCACCAGAAAGATGATTTATAAAAATTCAACAAAAATGTGAACAGACACAGAGGCTGAAATGAACTGAGTCCATGACTCTCTATCTACGTCACTGGCTTGTCCCGCCCTTACCATCGCATCATTAGCATTAATGAGCCGCTGCACCTACTACCACTTACCTGCCTGCTCAAGATGTTAGCTGATAGCCAGCTAGCTAAAATCACCTATGTCTAATTTAATAAAAATGGAGGTTTAACGTTTTTTTAACAGTTGTACTGTTTGATATTTGCCTGAGGTGAAGCCGGGTGTTCATTGATCATGGTTGCATCATGATTCCATGTTTGCCGCCATATTTGTCTAATTGGCACACAAAGAATCCTGGGATAATTGGCCCTGAAAGGAAGGAAGTCACTGGACCCTTCAACAACCAGCTGCGTGGTAATAGTGCAGCTGACGGGCTAACGTGGTGTTGGGAAAGAGTCTCTGTGGAACCACAGGCCTCCTCTTCGGCCTACAGGTGTAGTCAAAGCCTGAAAACAAGCATGGTCCTTTGTTCAGGAGAACAATTTGGAAGCCAAGGACTCAGTTTCCCATGACCTGCACCACCCTTCCTTTGACGGGTGGTGCACCGAGGTAACTTTAACCAACTAAAGTTATGATTTAATATTAATATTTTAAATATGAATGTTTTATAACTTTGATAACCAAATTTATGGAATGCCTAAAGGCACACCATTTTGTTATATCACTTTTTAAGCATTATAACAGTAGCAATATGTCACATGAATGGAATAAAGAGCGGTGTTGTCATCGCTCGTGTGTTTACACCACGTCACCGTGAACCCGGGCACATTCAGGAGTAATCAGAAGTCAGCTGCTGCTCCACCCGTCCTGGTTTTAAAGACATCAGGAACGACAGCTCTCATCTTTTCATTTGTTGACTCAGTGAAATGCTCAGACGACTTCCTGGAGGTGTTTGTTTTACTCACCTGCTCCTGCAGCAGACCACAGAGTTTCAGTTTCCTCAGATACTCCTCCCTCCACTTCCGGTGGGCGGGATTAACACCGACACTCTGCTCATTCTGGGAGCTCCGAGGCTCCTCCCACACCAACACGTAATCTGTCCAACAGGAGCACATCAGTCAGAGTGATGTCATCACCTCTGAACCCACGTCCCTGACTCTTCTGACCCGACCCCCCCCCCCCCCCCCCCCCCCCCCCCCCACACCCCACACGTTGAACCTGGAGATAAAACCCTCGTTCACTCACCGACTCGAGTCGCTCTGTCGCTGAACACATTCCGGTCTGGAGGTTGAACAGGTGCACTCTGGGAAATAAAAACTGACTCAGCACAAGTAAAGAACGTTTGCTGTGATGAACAAAGGTTCGAGACACAGTGTAAAGTATAAAGTAAAGTATAAAGTATAAAGTATAAAGTATAAAGTAAAGTATAAAGTATAAAGTATCTAAACTACGTGTTTACAGCAGCAGGTTAACGCTCACAGGAAGTTGTCATGAGTTAATCACACTGGACTTCCTGCTGCTTCATGTCTCCGTCCATGTTAATGACACCGATGACAAACATCTACTGTTCTTCATCCGCTCAGTGTGATGTCATCACACACTTCCTGTTTCCTGTTTCCTGCTGCTGGACCCAACTTTGATGATGCTAATCTGTTACCATGGTGATGCTGCCATAGCTGTTCTCCTGCTTGGTTTCCATGACGATGAGGGTGGTGCTGTCCTCCATCTGACCCCCCCCTCCTCATGCTCCTGCTACAGACCTGAACACACAGACACACACACAGACACACAGTCACAAACACACAGTCACAGACATACACACACACAGACAGCCACACACACACACACACACACACACACACAAACACACAGTCACAGACATACACACACACAGACAGCCACACAGTCACACACAGTCACACACAGTCACACACAGTCACACACACACACACACACATACAGACACACACAGACACACACACACAGAGACAAAAAAACACAGACACTCACAAACATACAGTCACAGACATACACACATACACACACAGACAGCAACACAGTCACACACAGTCACACACAGACAGACACATAAACTCACACACACACACACACACACAAACACACGCACACACACACAGACACAGCCATACACAGACAGACAGACACACACACACACACACACACACACACACACACACACACACACACACACACACACACACACACACAAGGTCAGACAGACACAATCACACACACAGACACAGTCACACACAAACACACACACACATAGTCACATAAACACACGCACAAACAGTCACACACACACATACTTGACCATATCAATAAAATATCAGCATCTTATTTCATACAAAAATCATCCAACATAACAAGTCCTGTAATAATAACAATACTAATAAGTAAAATTATTAAAGTTTTATCATATTTCTGTCAGAATATAGAGACATATTTAACTTGTATTGAATTCATTTATATTTGACACATATAATAACTAATAAAGCTCAGGCTGAAGTCGAGGAAACCAACCCTGACAGGATGAAGACCTGGATCAGCTGATCACCAACAGACTCTGGATCAGGTTCCTACCTGAAGACGGACGGAGCTCAGGTGAGGTTCAGGATCGCAGCTCCGCTCACTCTGTGTGTGTGGGTGTGTGTGTGAGTGTGTGTGTGAGTGTGTGTGTGTGATTGTGAGGTTTGCGAGGACACTGCTGGAAGCTCCACCTCCCAGGCGTGTCCTCTGCCGTTAAAACAAACATAAATCAAATAATTCATATAAGTGTGTGAGTACGGATCTTTTATTTTGAAAGGCAGCAGACTACAGACATTTACATTTTTAAAGGGCAGAAGAGGACAGAACTCTTATTTTGAAAGGAAGCAGACTACTAATCTTATGTTTTGAAGGGGAGTTGACGGCAGAGCTTCTATTTTGATGAGCAGAAGACCACAAATCTTTTATTTTGCAGGATGCAGAGGACAGAAGTTGAATTTTGAATGTAAGCAGTCAACATATCTTTTATTTTAAAGGATAGTAGAAAACAGATCTTTTATTTTGAAGGAAGATCTCATATTTTGAAGAGCAGCAGATGACAGATTTCTTACTTTGAAGGGGATGCAAATTAAATAACTTTTAACTTGGAGGGCAGCAGACAAAAGATCCTTTATTCTGAAGGGCATCAGAAGGAAGATCTCTTGTTTTGAAGAGCAGCAGAAGATTTGAAGGGCAGCAGTTGATAGAACCTTTATTTTGTAGGGCAGTAGACTACAAATCTTTTATTTTGAAAGGCAGCAGATGACAAAACCTTTCTTTGAATGGCAGCAGACGAAATATATTTTATTTTGAAGGGCAGCAGACAACAGATACAAGCAGATGTTGTGAATCACTTCTCTTTAATGTTTCTCATGTTTCTGCAGCGTCCGTAAACATCTGGGAAACATCTGCCTCCGACAACAGCTGCTCTCTGATTGGACAAGCAGAGCGATGCCGTCTCCCAAAGGACAGAGATGGAGACGAAGCTGAGTTTAATCTACATCAGATCTACAGTCGACTACTATACACATACGTTACTATACAACTTTGACCCCTGAAGCGCACACACACACACACACACACACACACACACACACTCAAACATATTACATGAAACTGTGTCAGGCCCTTGACCTTTGACCTCGGTCCAATAACCAGAGTAGATTCTGCTGTGTGTCTGCGTTGTTCTGCAACTCCACCGACAAACACCACCAAATAGACAGATCTCAGGTCTGCGTCGTTGTTCTGTTCTGGGACGTTTCATGTCGGGTTTGATGGTGTCGTCCACACAGAGAGAAACTCAACATGTGACCTCTGACCTCACAACGTAAAACACACACACACATCTTTGGCAGGAAGCAGCTTCATCTTCTAGTAAACAAAAAACAAAACACACACACACCCCTCCATATCTGAATAATCAGTTTGTGTCAGTGGGAGAGATTCAGGTGAGCAGGCTAATAGCTCCGACTGCTGTCACAGTCAGGTACTTGCAGTGAACAACAACACTAAAGGATCATGGCTCCCGAAGGCTTAGGGACTTTAAACAGATGTTTCACTTTTCCTTCAGTGAATAATTGTGTTTTTTACAGGTTCTGCTGTTTCCTGTTGTGGTTCTGATCACGTGACAGACGAGGCACATGACTTCAGATAAAGAAATAAAACTAATTATTTTTACTTCCAGCCTCAAACGTATGAATAAAATGAAGTTTCACTGTTTTGGTGAACAAGGTGTGACTCAGGTCGACCTGAGCGCCTCACGCTGGACGCTCGCTCTGACATCACGCGGTCAAAACTCTGAGGTTACACTGTAAAATGATCCTGACTTGATTTGACTTTCATGGCCACAGGTCACATCAGCTGCTGATTTCTCCTCATTTTTTAAGGCGTTTTCTTATATTTTTAAGGCAACTTTTCCAAATTCACGTCCTGGTGTAAAATGTTAAGGCTGTTTCCTGTTCCTCACTATTGTTGGCACAAACACAATAATTGCTGGTTACCATGACAACACTAGCATATAAGACATTCAGACATCACCTAACATGAAAATCTAAAATACTGCAACTTTTTAATGATCTCATTGGAATTAAAGGCAAAAATAACTGTGAGATTTTGATTTTTACGACGATTAACATCGTCCTTAACCTCAAACCTTTAATCAACCACAAAACATTCATTGATTTCAAGATCCAGCTGTAGATTTAGCATTACCTGTATAAAGTGTACAGTAAAATATTATTATATTTCAACCCTACAATATATAAAGAAAACACTATGTATATTAAAAAAGCTGAAACATTTTAATTTGGAGCTGAAACGATTTCATAAGCCAAACTAATATTTTGAAGATGTTTGGTAAATGATTGGTGATTTTTAGTGTTGAGTACTTTTCGATGTCGTCAGATGATTGTGTGAGTAACAGAAACGTTCAGTGTGAGACATGTCTCCTTAAGACACACAACACATCAGCGTCCGTAGCTCAACATGCTAATGCGCTTGTTTACGTGTTTCCAGGCTGTGACCTCCGCTGCTAAACCAGCGTTTCACTTTGACTGTTTCACGTCGCTGGATATCACCTGTGTCACACCTGGATCACACCTGGATCACACCTGTGTCACACCTGTGTCACATCTGGATCACACCTGGATCACACCTGTGTCACATCTGTGTCACATCTGTGTCACACCTGTGTCACACCTGGATCACACCTGGATCACACCTGTGTCACACCTGGATCACACCTGGATCACACCTGTGTCACACCTGTGTCACATCTGGATCACACCTGAATCAAACCTGTGTCACATCTGGATCACACCTGGATCACACCTGTGTCACACCTGGATCACACCTGGATCACACCTGGATCACACCTGTGTCACACCTGGATCACACCTGGATCACACCTGGATCACACCTGTGTCACACCTGTGTCACACCTGTGTCACACATATGTCACACCTGGATCACTCCTGGATCACTCCTAGATCACTCCTGTGTCACACCTGTGTCACACCTGTCTCACACCTGTGTCACACCTGTATCACACCTGTCTCACACCTGTGTCATACCTGTCTCACACCTGTGTCACACCTGTATCACACCTGTCTCACACCTCGATCACACCTGGATCACACCTGGATCATGTTTCTGTTACTCTCGACTCACCTGAGGTTTTTAATTTTTTACACCTTAAAGTTTCAAATCAAGTTTCTGGCTGAGACACGAGTTTGTGGATCGATGAGTTGTGATGTAACAGTGATGTCATCAGAGAGCGACAGAGAGAATCACAAAGACCTTTCATACGACAACACACTCACACACACAAACCAAAGCCCATTAATAATAATAATAATGGTGATGAAGCAGAAACCTTGTCGACCTTCATCTTCATCATCTTCATCAGTCCTCTGTGTCTCTTTATGTGAAGTCCACTGAGTCGTTTATCTTCCAGACAGGAAGTCCGTCTGATCGTCTAATAAACAGTTTTCTAATATTTGTATGAAACTGAAGTTAACACCTGGAACGCTCCTAATGATCTAATGATCACCTGATCAACTCAGGTGATCAGGTGATCAACTCAGGTACCCCCCTCCCCCCCCCCACCCCTCAGTCTGTCTACCAGACCTCACAGCGCGTCCCGGGGTTCATGGGCGTCCCGGTGGGACAGCTGAAGTGGTGGCTGAAGTCCGGGGAGTTGGCGAGCGTCCCGATGACTCTGTATCTGGGGGGGCTGTGGGTGTCAGTCACCAGGCCCTCGTGAGCGCTCTCTGGTGTCCGAACTGAGCACCACACCTGAAAAATACAACAGGGACTTAGAACTGTGAGTTTCACTTTGGTGAGGAGCAGCACATGGGTTAATGTTTGGGCTCCTAGGAGTATATAGGACTTGATAAGTTTAATAACCTAAAGGGATTGTTCACATAACACGCCTCCATATCTGCTTCAAGTGTCCACAAGCCCAGACATTCAAATTCGAAACAACATCATTTACACGGTGTTTGCATGTCCCATGGTTACATTCTAAAGTTACATTTGATCAGGTGCATGACAGAATCAAGTGATGATATGAGTCAGTGTGAGTTTGATTTTCATGAACAGATCCCTGCAGGACGCCAAATTCTATTTTCTTTTACCTGAGCAAATCCCACAAAGAAGAGCTGGTCATTGGTCAGGTTGACGGCAGGAAGTCTTTTTTCTTCTCCGTTTCTCAGGACCCACGACTGATAGGCCTGAAAAAATATAAAGTAGAAAACATGAAGTGACGTTGTGTTTCCCAGTTCAGGGGATTTGACGGCTTGTTGTTACGAACATGGTACGCAGCCTTCAGGCCTCCGTTGTCAGCGATGTTTTCTCCCAGCGTCTGTTTTCCATTGACGTGTTCTCCGTTGACGGTGTAGCGACTGTACTGATCCACCATGCACTCCGTCCTCTGACGAAACGCCTCCACAGACGAGTTCTGCCACCACGGCCTCAAGTTGCCTTCTTTATTGTACTCGCGACCTGAAGCAAAGATGGACGAGGCAACATCTTAATGAAACTAAGAAGATGTCACTGTCACATCAAATTCTGTCATTCTGATCCTGATCCCAGGATCCACACCGACACGTCTTCAGTCTGTCCGGACTGAACCTATGATGGGAAGTAGACTGGAGCAAAGATCAAGACTCACCCTGATCGTCGAAGGCGTGAGTGAGCTCGTGACCCATCACCACCCCGATTCCTCCAAAGTTCAGTGCCCTGAAAACACAACGTTTATAAATGAGGTGAAGAGGTTTCTGTAAAGACCTGAAGTAAAGCAAGACAGGAGTCATAGAGCCCCCTACAGGCTCCCGTGGTCATTACAGCCCAAATCTACACAAACAACTTAAAGGGATAGTTAAACGAAAAATAAAAATTCCCTCATTATCTCCTCAGCACTATGATGGAGTGTGGGGGGGGGGGGGGGGGGCTGAACACTTGTGGAGTGTCAGGGGTAAACGTGAACTGGAACTAGCGATGCTGCCGATCACACACGACACTTGATGACATCACAGGAGCAGAATGGAGATGTTGGGTTTTTTCTGTTGTTTTATTACATCTGATGATTTGCTCACCAGTTACTGCAGATGTGTTGGATTCTGCTGCAACACTGTTTTCACCTGAAGGACTCAAACACTTCACCACCCCCCCCCCCAGTGGTAAGGTGATAATGTGGAAACATAGAGCTCACACGTGGAGTTTGTGACGGTGGCCCACGGTTCATCCTCTGGAGATAAGCAACCTTCCTCACAATCTGATGTTAATGTGTCTGTGAGTGTTTGTATGATGAAACCCATCAGTCATCTTCTTAAATCAGGAACATATATGATCACTTGTATAAAAGGTGAAATACAGACGGGTAGATATTGAGGTGACAGACTTGGGGTGGTCGTGGGCGTAGAAAGGAGCTTGTAGGATCCCAGCAGGGAAGACGATGCCGTTCTTAGTGGACATGTAGTAGGCATTCACTGTGGGAGGAGTCATACTCCACCTGTGGGAGGAGACGAGAGGAGGAGCTGATTTAAAGTTCATTAAACGGAACAGAGGTCGTCTTTCCCGAGGATATCATTTAATCTCAGTCAGTAAATGACGACTCGCTCAGACTCTTCAGTTCAGTGTGAACCTGAACATCAGTGTGAACGGTTCCTCAGAGCAGAAGAGGAGTTCTGGATCTGGATCATACTGGACCTGGTTCCGTTGCCTTGCAGTGAAAACACTTTGTTGGATAGTTTGGACTTTTGGACCAATCACAGGAAGTAGAGACATGATTAAACAACAGAAGCAGTAAATGAAGATGAAGTTTGGAGTCGATTTGTGAATGCGACCTCTGATTATTGGATTAGTATATTTGTGTCACTCTTACTGGTCCTTGTTGGGAGTCTTCCTCAGCTGGTCGGCCATCACTCGAGCTGAGAAGTTGTTGAAGTTCAACATGTTCTGGAAGAAGCTGTCGTCTGACACCTCGTACTGAAACACAACAGAGCTGTTATAAGACACGTGTGCAGAAGAGCACCACCTCCTATCTGCAGGTGATTATTACACCAGTTAAAACCAGTTAGAACTCACCCCATCATAAACGTCATCCAGCTCTTTTGGGTCCAAGATAAATTCTGGGAATCCGATCATATCGTAGATCGCATCTGCCTGACGAGGGAGCAAGAGACACAGTTGGAACAAGACTGGTCGTTATCTTTAATCCACCTGTCCTCTACCTGTCCTCTACCTGTCCTCTACCTGTCCTCTACCTGTCCTCTACCTGTCCTCTACCTGGCCTCTACCTGTCCTCTACCTGTCCTCTACCTGTCCTCTTCCTATTCTGCATGTACCTTTTCCTTTGCAGCCTGTCTGGTCTGGTCGTCCATCCAGATGAGTCGGTCCAGAGCGTCTTTGAAGGCTGATCGTATCTCGTTGATCATCTCCTCAGCCTGAGACAGACAGATTGAGAGACAGACAGGTGAACACACCTGTATCAGGTCCCTGTGGACTAGCCAGTGGACAGTCATTATTTCTGCAGGTGTAAACCCGCCATTGACTCACGATCTCTTTGCTGTGTTTGTCGAACGTCGCCTTAACAAAGAGCGCTCCCAATGCGAAGCCCAGATTATCGTCAGTGTACGCAATACAGGTCTGCCAGCGGGGGGTGCAGGACTAGAGCAAACAGGTAACAACCAGTTACAGTCAGTTAGAACCAGTAAGAGCCAGCTTAAATCAGATACAACAGCTTGAACCAGTTAAAACCTGTTCCAGCAGATTTCATTTTAGAACAGCTTCCTCAGCAGCACCACCAGGGGGCAGTAGTATCTACCTTCTTGGTTCCATAGAGACTCTCCAGCAGTTTGTCCTGAGCGTTCTCGAAGCGCTGATCCAGACTGGCCACGCTCTTCTGAACCAGCGTCCACATCATGTAATTATTCAACACGCTGAAGGGAAAGACATCTTCATTTAGCCTGTTAGCATGCTAACCTTTGCTGATTCACAGCTGATGTTGATGGGAGATTCTTTAGCTCTGCAAGTGTTAAATAAATATTGAACGAATAAAAAGTGACCTGATGGTGGCGCTAGGTGGACCATATACAAACAACAGCATCCAGCTAGCTTGTTTTACACATATGTAGTTGCTTATAGTGCTAACCACAGACTGTACAAAAAGATGGACGACATGACACCTCCCAAAGTGAAACCAGCTGTATATGCTTTTATTGCCCCCTGTTGGTTGGCTCCAGTAATGGTCATAAACCCCTCCTCCTCCCAGTTAGCAGTTGGGACATGGACAAAACTAAAGAATAAAAGTAGATGTTAAATAAATGTCTGTCAAAGATGGAGGTCATCTAAAATGAGGTCATCACCACAAGATGGCAGCGTTTTTATTTGAGATATTTCAGCTTCATTTCCGGAGGAGGTGGAGACGAGTCGTCGTCTTTATTTACAGTCGATGATATATATAAGTCAAAATATATATAATATAAATATATATAATGAGTTTGTATTTGTACGTTGTCGGACTCGGACCTGCGGTCAGTCTTGTTGATGAGCTCGGACACCTGCTGGACGAACTCTCTGGTGTTCAGGACGACCGGCTCAGTGTCGTTCAGCTCCAGAGGGGACAGAGCGGAGGACAGGAAGTCCAACCAATCCACCGCCGGCGCCAGGACCTGAGAGACAACAGGACAACACAGAGTCAGTCTCATCTAAATACCCATCAGCCTCGGCTGCTGCGGCTGTGGAGAAAGAACCAATCAGCTTAGAGTTCAGAGAGCAGAGCCTGAATCAGTTAATGATCCAGAACCAGTGGTACGACTGGTAAACGACTGGTTAACGACTTGACTGGTTAACAACTGGTTAAGGACTGTTTAAGGACTGGTAAACGACTGGTTTACGACTTGACTGGTTAACAACTGGTTAAGTACTGGTTAACGACTGGTTAACGACTGGTTAACGACTGGTTAACGACTGGTTAACGCCTGGTTAACAACTGGAAAACAAGTGGTTCACGAGTGGTTCACGACTGGTTTATTACTGGTTCATGACTGGTTCACGACTGGTTAACGACTGGTTAAGAACTGGTTAACGACTGGTTAACGACTGGTTCACGCTCCACCTGGTTCATCCGGAGTGGAAACAACGAGAAAACTTTATTCATAAACATCGTCCTGACACAGAGGGTCAACTCCAGCAGAGGGCGCTGAAGTAAGCGGAGTAAAATAAATCACTGATGGTAGAGAGTCTTTACATAACTGTATTAAATGGTACATATTAAAAACACAAATATTAATTAACTTATAAAATAATATAGTGTCCTGCATTAAAAAGATTATTCAGTATCAGCATTAAAATGGTGTTTGCTATGAATAACTCACCTAAATAATATGAATGAAAAAAGAAGAGATAAAATTTAGAAATAAAAATCAGGTGACTTAATAAAATATATCCTAATTTCAACAGAATCCACAGACTCCGTGTTCAGCTAGGGGGCGCTGTGAGCAGCTGACCCCGTTCTTTGTTTTGTTTAGTCGCTCTACTGTAAAACAAGACAAGAGAAGAAGAAGCTGAGGACGTGTCTCACTTCCTGTTATCTAACAGACAGCACATAGCAACCGCTCATAGCAACAGTTACCATGGTGACACCAGAAGCATCTGAAGCCCCGAAGGACAGAGACGGAGAGACAAAGAGACAAAGAGACAAAGAGACAAAGAGACAGAGACACAGACAGAGGGACAGATAGAGACAGAGACAGATCAAGTACAGAGACAAAGAGACAGAGACACAGACAGACAGAGACACAGGGACAGATAGAGACAGATAGCGACAGACAGAAACAGACAGAGACACACAAGATGGACAGAGACAGACAGACCTCACCTGTAGTTCCGCAATGGTCACCTTGTGGTACATCTTCTCGTCGTCTCGTTTCTGGTCCTGTGGGACGGTGATGTTGGCGAGCGCCGTCTCAAAGTCCAGAATCTGCTGCATCTGAATGTGGGTGGAGCTCCTCTCCCCACCCAGCAGTACCCCCAGCTCCACCATGTACTCCAGGTACGCCACCAGCACCTGGCAGCAGCAGGGGGCGCCAGAGCAAAGCCACAATTAAACACTACAACTCATATTAGTGGCTGCCAACCTGTCGATCGCGATCAACTGGTCGATCTCGCAGTCTTCACTGTCCATCCCCGATTTTCAAAATAAAAGCACTACAGATAAACATTGTGTTTCATAAAAGGTGCATTTTAAAATGTTAAATCCACTTTCTGTATGCTTTTCAAAATAAAAGCACTCCAGCGTTTCTGTTGATGGTATCCAATCTTTTGTTTAAAAAGTTGTTTTTATTGTGAAATATTTGCAGGAGCCGTAGACTGTTTAGTACTGGTGTTTATCTGAGTACCAGGGTCTTTCATACAAAGAGTCATATTTATGATCATATTCAAATCAAAGCCGGTTGAAGACTTTGTGCTGCAGCAGCAGCTCCTCTGCAGAACATGTGGTTGAACTGAAGCTAAATATTGTGCACTGAACAGATGCTGTAAATATGATTGATAGTAATGTGAATATTGTGCATTGAATAGATAAAGTTGAACAACTGCCTTTCTTTGTGTATATTTATGCTCGTACATTCAGCCTTTACAGAAATTTCAAAAACTAATAAATATGACTCTCCTAAGTGGGTTTGTTAGAAGATGGTAGATCTCAGCTTTCGTTTGGGATTAAAAAGTGATGTTGGCTCAGAAAGGTTGGTGATCGCTGAGTTATATGAACTGAGTGTAACAATCTGAATAAACACCTTAAGAATTCTTACCTTCTCATTGGCCGTCTTGTTGAGGTAATAGTCCCTGGATGGAAGAGAAAGCCCTGATTGGTCGACCTGCGGAGGAGGTCAACAGCTGATCTTTAGCCTGTGGTGACGCTGCGTCAGCTTCACAAACATTTAATTAACATCTGGTCCATGTCACATCTGCTAACATGGAGGAGGAGGAGTAACTGAGCCTGCTCTGACGGTCCAGTTCATCTGTTACAGTTTTAAGATTTGACTTGGCGTCACCTGGTTCTGCTACCGAGTCGGGGGTCGGGGTCAGGGGTCGGGGTCAGGGGAGGCGGGGGCGGGGGCGGGGCGTCAGGGCGTGGCTTACTTGGATGACGTTGCTGTTGGAGTTCTTGGGATCGGCGCCGACTCCAACGCTGAAGAAAGGCAGAGCTCTGTATGGACCAGAGACCACCTTCAGGACCTCCATGAAGTTCTCCTTCTCCCAGGGACCCGTCATGTTCCAGCCCCCGATCTGAGGAGACAGTTCCCACATGATGATGTCACTGGTCCTGTGAACCCATCTTGTTCATCCTAGATCTGATGAGGGAGGCAGTTACCTTGGCGATGAGGTCGATGAGAGGCTGAGCTCCGAGGTCCTCGATCCTCACGGTGTTGAGACAAGACAAGTAGTAGGACTGAGTCTTCCTCTCCGCCTCGCTGCTGCCGTTAAACGTCCCGTTCTCTGAGGACACAACCATCACACGTCAGGACAGGTGGAGGCAAAGGACAGGTAAAGGACAGCTGGAGGACAGGCAGAGGACAGGTGGAGGACAGGCAGAGGACAGGTGGAGGACAGGCAGAGGACAGCTGGAGGACAGGCAGAGGACAGGTGGAGGACAGGCAGAGGGCAGGTGGAGGACAGGTGGAGGACAGGTGGAGGACAGACAGAGGACAGGTGGAGGCAAAGGACAGGTAAAGGACAGGCAGAGGACAGGTGGAGGATAGACGGAGGAGAGGTAAAGGACAGGCAGAGGACAGGTGGAGGATAGACAGAGGACAGGTGGAGGACAGGCAGAGGACAGGCGGAGGACAGGCAGAGGGCAGGTGGAGGACAGGTGGAGGACAGACAGAGGACAGACAGAGGAGAGGTGAAGGACAAGCAGAGGACAGACAGAGGAGAGGTGAAGGACAGGCAGAGGACAGGCAGAGGACAGGCAGAGGACAGGCGAAGGACAGGCAGAGGAGAGGTGAAGGACAAGCAGAGGACAGACAGAGGACAGACAGAGGAGAGGTGAAGGACAAGCAGAGGGCAGGTGGAGGACAGGCAGAGGACAGGCAGAGGACAGGTGGAGGACAGGCAGAGGACAGGCAGAGGACAGGCGGAGGACAGGCAGAGGACAGGTGGAGGACAGGCAGAGGACAGACAGAGGAGAGGTGGAGGACAGGCAGAGGACAGGCAGAGGACAGGTGGAGGACAGGCAGAGGACAGGCAGAGGACAGGCGGAGGACAGGCAGAGGACAGGCAGAGGACAGGCGGAGGACAGGCAGAGGACAGGTGGAGGACAGGCAGAGGGCAGGTGGAGGACAGGCAGAGGACAGGCAGAGGACAGGTGGAGGACAGGCAGAGGACAGGCAGAGGACAGGCGGAGGACAGGCAGAGGACAGGTGGAGGACAGGCAGAGGACAGACAGAGGAGAGGTGAAGGACAAGCAGAGGACAGGTGGAGGATAGACAGAGGACAGGTGGAGGACAGGCAGAGGACAGGCGGAGGACAGGTGGAGGACAGACAGAGGACAGACAGAGGAGAGGTGAAGGACAAGCAGAGGACAGACAGAGGACAGGTGGAGGACAGGCGGAGGACAGGCAGAGGACAGGTGGAGGACAGGCAGAGGGCAGGTGGAGGACAGGTGGAGGACAGGTGGAGGACAGGTGGAGGACAGACAGAGGACAGGTGGAGGACAGGCAGAGGACAGGCGGAGGACAGGCAGAGGACAGACAGAGGACAGGCAGAGGAGAGGTGAAGGACAGGCAGAGAACAGGCTGAGGATAGACAGAGGACAGGTGGAGGACAGGCAGAGGACAGGCGGAGGACAGGTGGAGGACAGACAGAGGACAGACAGAGGAGAGGTGAAGGACAAGCAGAGGACAGACAGAGGACAGGTGGAGGACAGGTGGAGGACAGACAGAGGACAGGCAGAGGAGATGTGAAGGACAGGCAGAGGACAGGTGGAGGATAGACAGAGGAGAGGTGAAGGACAAGCAGAGGATAGACAGAGGACAGCCCCACCCACCTGTCTTACCCAGCAGGTGTTTGAGCAGCGCCTGGTTCTGCTCCGTGATGCTGTTGAAGGTCGACCAGCGCGAGCGTCCGTCCGGCAGCGGGTTCTTCCTCATCCAACCTCCGCAGGAGAACTGGTAGAAGTCTTGACAGGGGTCCACACCGCGGTCCATCGCCTCCACGATCTGACTGGCTACTGTGACGCACACCTCCGACAGGCAGAGGCCACGCCCACTGTCTGCACAGCATCATGGGAGAGACAGATGGACACATCACACACTGACGGCTCACCGGCCACTTCCTCTTGTCATTGCAGCAGAAGTAGCTCATGAGTTCATTTGTATTATTATATAGATTTCACTTTTCTATTCAAGAGAAGAAGGACAGAGGAGGCAGAGGAGGAAGGGGAATAAAATGAAAAGAGACAAAGAGAAGGAAGGGATGGGCTGAGGGGGAGGAAAGGAGGAGGCTGACAAGGAAGTAGAGAGGCGGAGAAGGTTAAACTGTGGAAGGAAGGGAAGGCAAGAAATGTAGGGAGGAGGAGAGGAGGAGAGGAGGAGGTGTAGAGGAGGAGAAGTGATACCTGAGCTGATTCCGAGGCCGAGCAGCAGCAAACATACAATCAGAGCAAGAAGAGCAGCCAATAAGAGCAGAGAGAGAAGAAGCTCCAGCTGTGTCCTCCTGCTGAGGACGTCCACGCCTGTCTTCCTGAAACCCACCTGAGAGACAGACAGATGAGGAGAGAGAGAGAGACAGAGCCTGAATGAAGAGCTGGACAAGGACAACAGCTGAAGCTGAGCGTTAACAGAGTATATTTGAGTGTGAGCGCAGGGTTAGAGTGACAGCTTTATAAACCTCACATGAAATCAATAAGATGAAAGACTCTTAATTCATTAATTAGGAGACGGAAAAAAGTGAATATATTAATGAGCAGCGTTATGTTTCAACCAGGGCCAGGTCCTGGACCTGTACCTGGACCTGGACCTGGACCTGGACCTGGTCTCTGCAAGTTGTTGTCTTTAGTCTGAACAGTGTAACTCTGGGACACACACACACTGGTCTGCTGTGTTCACTGACCTCCACTCTGTCAGGAGACGAGGCCTCAGCTGGAGTGTCCGACACATCGTCCTCGTCAAATGTAGCTCGCTTATAGCTGGACATCTGCAGGAGAGACATATAGACACAGACAGACAGACAGACAGACAGACAGACAGACAGGTAAGTCAGTAAGATCCACACTAACACAGATGAATGAATCATCAGGATCTAATCTGCAGCCTCATCAACAGTTTAGTTCCTGAATTCCCATCTTTCTTTCTCTGAACAGAGATTATAACAATCAGCCGTAATATTTTCACCATCCAAGTCGACACAGCACAATATGAGACTGTGACACGATGATATTTTCTCTGTTTGATTTAAACTGTGTTCAGAAACATTGGTTTAATCGATAGCATCAAGGAGAAGTTCTGTCTGTGCAGTAAATTTGATTTGCGACACTTCCCACAATCCTCGGCGTAATAGCGACGTCTCTGATTGGCTGAGCTCACTGTTGCCATGAAAATGTAAACAAGCGTGAAAATCATGTCCGTCACAATCGGATTTACACATAGTTCCACGTATGGAATAATATTATATTATATAGCCGGTATACATTATACAGATAGGAATTAAAGTCCGGCAGCACAAATGTGCAAAAAGACATTTTCATAAAAAAAGAATAGAAAAACAGTGCTACACTTATTTAACATTATGATTCAAAAGAGAAAAAGAAGCAGAGTGGGATCATGGGAGTTGTTCTCTTCACAACCATTCAAATCTACCAGCAACTCAGACACGAGTAATGATCACAGAGGAAGTCATAAAGTAAAGTTTTATTCACGTGAAGAAACAAATGTATTTAATGAAAAAACTACAGAGTTATTTCCCTTCGTACATGAGAGGAGCAAAGCTCTGTGAAACTGAAATGATGTCAATAAAAGGTGAAAATAAAATGTTGTGTTACCTTGAATAAATAGTGGATTTATGTGTTTGAACATTCACATGTTAACACATATAACACTGTGGATGGGTTTGTCTTCCCTGAATCAGTCTCAGCGTGAGCAGATATTTAACTGGGATCAGATAAATCTCCACTTCCTGTGTTTACACTGGCCTCCTCTCTCTCTGCAGGTCAGGGTCTCTCGCCCAGTGTGTGGTGGAGCTATAAACAGAGCAGCTCCTCCCTGCAGAGAATCTCTCTCTCTCTCTCTCTCTCTCTCTCTCTCTCTCTCTCTCTCTCTCTCTCTCTCTCTCTCTCTCTCTCTCTCTCTCTCTCTCTCTCTCTCTCTCTCTCTCTCTCTCTCAACGCCGCCTTCGCTGCTTTTGGTTGCCGTGGAGACCCCGGCGGTGCAGCTGAAGCTGTTATCGTCATGACGATCTGTCCACCAGTTTATGGACTTTAAAGATTTCCCTCAGTTCTAATGAAGGAACTCATATATTATATTTCATTATTATTTCAGTTCACCATTGAGTCCGAGCTATACACTGTAAATAAAGATGGACGACATGACAGCTGCTAAAGTAAGGCTCAAACGTCGCCCCCTGGTGGTTTGGTTGCAGTATGGGTCAATTACTCTCCTCCATGTCAGCAGATGTGACATGAACCAAACCAAAAATTCAAAGCTGACGTTAAATCAACGTTTGTCAAAGATGTTTCTGTCGTTTCAGGTCGTTCTTCACTCTCTGATGTTCAAGTGTTTCAGGTCCACAATGGAGACTGGGACTCCTGTGGGGATGGAGGCTGCAGAAGCTTTAGTGACAACGCCACCGCATGTGATTGTACAACCAGGGACAATATTAGCAAGACAATGCAGACGATTGGGGTATAAGACACGTTATAACAACAGTTATAATGTGTCTTGATTTTCACAGCAAATTTTATGTTAGAGTCCAAGAGTGACTCGATCTTTTAAAAGGGAAGTAAGATCACTTTCAAACCAGAGAGCCTCCATGTGTCCATCACTGTGAAACACATCATGTCCACGTGTCCATCACTGTGAAACACCTCATGTCCACGTGTCCCTCACTGTGAAACACCTCATGTCCACGTGTCCCTCACTGTGAAACACCTCATGTCCACGTGTCCATCACTGTGAAACACCTCATGTCCACGTGTCCCTCACTGTGAAACACCTCATGTCCACGTGTCCATCACTGTGAAACACCTCATGTCCACGTGTCCATCACTGTGAAACACCTCATGTCCACGTGTCCATCACTGTGAAACACCTCATGTCCACGTGTCCCTCACTGTGAAACACCTCATGTCCACGTGTCCATCACTGTGAAACACCTCATGTCCACGTGTCCATCACTGTGAAACACATCATGTCCACGTGTCCATCACTGTGAATCACCTCATGTCCACGTGTCCATCACTGTGAAACACCTCATGTCCACGTGTCCATCACTGTGAAACACCTCATGTCCACGTGTCCATCACTGTGAAACACCTCATGTCCACGTGTCCATCACTGTGAAACACCTCATGTCCACGTGTCCATCACTGTGAAACACCTCATGTCCACGTGTCCCTCACTGGGAAACACCTCATGTCCACGTGTCCCTCACTGTGAAACACCTCATGTCCACGTGTCCATCACTGTGAAACACCTCATGTCCACGTGTCCCTCACTGTGAAACACCTCATGTCCACGTGTCCCTCACTGTGAAACACCTCATGTCCACGTGTCCATCACTGTGAAACACCTCATGTCCACGTGTCCCTCACTGTGAAACACCTCATGTCCACGTGTCCATCACTGTGAAACACCTCATGTCCACGTGTCCCTCACTGTGAAACACCTCATGTCCACGTGTCCCTCACTGTGAAACACCTCATGTCCACGTGTCCATCACTGTGAAACACATCATGTCCACGTGTCCATCACTGTGAAACACCTCATGTCCACGTGTCCATCACTGTGAAACACCTCATGTCCATGTGTCCATCACTGTGAAACACCTCATGTCCACGTGTCCATCACTGTGAAACACCTCATGTCCACGTGTCCCTCACTGGGAAACACCTCATGTCCACGTGTCCCTCACTGTGAAACACCTCATGTCCACGTGTCCATCACTGTGAAACACCTCATGTCCACGTGTCCCTCACTGTGAAACACCTCATGTCCACGTGTCCCTCACTGTGAAACACCTCATGTCCACGTGTCCATCACTGTGAAACACCTCATGTCCACGTGTCCCTCACTGTGAAACACCTCATGTCCACGTGTCCATCACTGTGAAACACCTCATGTCCACGTGTCCCTCACTGTGAAACACCTCATGTCCACGTGTCCATCACTGTGAAACACATCATGTCCACGTGTCCATCACTGTGAAACACCTCATGTCCACGTGTCCATCACTGTGAAACACCTCATGTCCACGTGTCCATCACTGTGAAACACATCATGTCCACGTGTCCATCACTGTGAATCACCTCATGTCCACGTGTCCATCACTGTGAAACACCTCATGTCCACGTGTCCATCACTGTGAAACACCTCATGTCCACGTGTCCATCACTGTGAAACACCTCATGTCCACGTGTCCATCACTGTGAAACACCTCATGTCCACGTGTCCATCACTGTGAAACACCTCATGTCCACGTGTCCCTCACTGGGAAACACCTCATGTCCACGTGTCCCTCACTGTGAAACACCTCATGTCCACGTGTCCATCACTGGGAAACACCTCATGTCCACGTGTCCATCACTGTGAAACACCTCATGTCCACGTGTCCATCACTGGGAAACACCTCATGTCCACGTGTCCATCACTGTGAAACACCTCATGTCCACGTGTCCATCACTGTGAAACACCTCATGTCCACGTGTCCATCACTGTGAATCACCTCATGTCCACGTGTCCATCACTGTGAAACACCTCATGTCCACGTGTCCATCACTGTGAAACACCTCATGTCCACGTGTCCATCACTGGGAAACACCTCATGTCCACGTGTCCATCACTGTGAAACACCTCATGTCCACGTGTCCATCACTGTGAATCACCTCATGTCCACGTGTCCATCACTGTGAAACACCTCATGTCCACGTGTCCATCACTGGGAAACACCTCATGTCCACGTGTCCATCACTGTGAAACACCTCATGTCCACGTGTCCATCACTGTGAAACACCTCATGTCCACGTGTCCATCACTGGGAAACACCTCATGTCCACGTGTCCATCACTGTGAAACACCTCATGTCCACGTGTCCATCACTGTGAAACACCTCATGTCCACGTGTCCATCACTGGGAAACACCTCATGTCCACGTGTCCATCACTGGGAAACACCTCATGTCCAAGTGTCCATCACTGTGAATCACCTCATGTCCACGTGTCCATCACTGTGAAACACCTCATGTCCACGTGTCCATCACTGTGAAACACCTCATGTCCACGTGTCCATCACTGTGAAACACCTCATGTCCACGTGTCCTGTGTGTTCATGTGTGGACAAAACTAAATGTCATACAATTCCATTTTTTTTACCTGAAAATTATTAAGAAATTTATAAATTATAGTTAATTGTACAAATTTCCCAACATGCAACTCTCATCAAACAAGTTGAGTTGCAAGACAGGAACTAGTATTTGTGTAGAATAAACTTATGATGATAAGTAGTTAGTTACACTGCAGGAACATAAAATGATCACAACTGAACAGACAGCAAAGCAAGTGGCAGAGTCTGAGAGTGAAGTGTTTGATTCCTGAGTGTCACACAGTGGACAGGACTGGGTTCTGTCCCTGTCCCTCTTCACAGTGAAGGTTAGTGTGTGAACCAGGTCTGAGATCAGTCTCAGTGACAGGAGGGTGGACTCGTCTTCCTGTCCGTCCTCTGAGTCTCTGTCCAGCAGGAAACTGGAGGTTTCCAACTGTTTCCTTCCTCAACACCCTGGAACCTGTCTGTCCCCCCGCCTGTCTCCCTGCCCTCCCCCCCCCGGCCTCTCTCTCTCTCTCTGTTCTCTTTAATTGATGACGCACACAGACAGGGAGAGAGGGGCGAGTGGGGTTGCTAGGAGATGAGAGAGTGTGTTATATCTCTCTGTAGAGGGTGATGTCACTGAGTGTGTGTGTGTGTGTGTGTGTGTGTGTGTGTGTGTGTGTGTGTGTGTGTGTGTGGGAAATTAGATAATGTGTGTGAATCATCTCCATTCAGCTCTAATGGAGTTCACTGCAGCTTATATAACATCTGTCTTTTGTCCCCTCACAGCCTCCGTACATTAAACACGGAGCTCAGACACAAACACACAGTAAATCAGCTGTTTCTCCTCAACAACACAACCTGTGTAGCTCTGCACAGAGTCTGTGAGCAGAGGGAAACAAAAGAAAAACACATTTCTGTCTCTACATTGAAATGGGCACTCAAAGAGAAAGGTTCTGTTCACTCTGATGAAAACTGTGTGACCATAAATCAGTGAAGACACAAAAGGGGACAACTAGAGAAAGGACACACTAAACGGAAGTCTTTGTCGTCATTGACCTTCTCCTTATCTAGTTCTCTGTGGATCTGTCTTGATCAGTCCGGGTCTCATTCGCTAACATGGAGTTGGTTTATGACCTGTACTGCAGTCAGCCACCAGGGGGCGATCAACACTCCTTGGCTTCACTTTTGAGGAGCCATCATGTCGTCGATCTTCATTTACAGTCTGTGTTCTCCTGAGGAGCTGAGGCCCGGCTGGCTGAAGGCTAACAGTGGAGATAAGTTCTGTTCCGTTGGTTCTACGGGACGACGGCATCGACCCGCCGCCCTCACATCTCTGGAAACACCAGAGTCCTTTTCCAACAAACATCAGTGTGTCTTAGACTGAGCCGTGGTATCAAGGTCCCGCCCACACACGCTCCGGACCAATCAGGAGTCAGTGTCAGCTGTCAATCAGGACGTCTCAGCCTGTTTTTATATCATCAAATAACTGATTCAAACCAAACTGATCAGAACCTTCATCAAACATCAAAGAGAAGAACTGAAACCACAGAAACATCTTTAAACATTTAACATCTACTTTGATTCTTGGTTTGGGAGCCGTCATGTCATCCATTTATATGAGTCTGTGTGTGTGTGTGTGTGTGTGTGTGTGTGTGTGTGTGTGTGTCTGTTGGTGTGTCTGCAGCGTCACTGAGCGCGTGCAGACACTCATGTCGCCTCATATCAACCTTTGTGTTTAACGTCCAACACACGACGCGAGAGGAGACGAGCCAACATCAACACACATGTTGTGAAGGTTCCTCACACACAGAGACAACCACAGCAGAACAAACACAGGAGAACCTGCAGCAGAACCAGAGCAACAAAACATACATCTCACTGAACTGAAGACCTGCGTGTTCCTGACGTGTTCCTGACGTGTTCATCTCTGAGTTACTCTGAATAACATGCCATCCCTGTGTGTTTGTGTGTTTAATCCAAATTATTACATTTTTGTTTTAAAAGCTAAAAAATCTCTGCCCACACAAACACACCTAATAACACACATCACATGACCGTTCACCTACACTGGTCATGTGATGTGAACAGGAAGTAGATCGTCTCCTCTGGCTGCTTATTAACAGAAACTCCTTCGAAGGAGGAGCAGTGATGATGAAGAGTCACTGACAGGAAGTGTTACTGACAGGAAGTGATACTGACAGGAAGTGTTACTGACAGGAAGCGTTACTGACAGGAGGTGTCACTGACAGGAAGTGATACTGACAGGAAGTGTTACTGATAGGAAGTGTTACTGACAGGAAGCGTTACTGACAGGAAGCGTTACTGACAGGAAGTGTTACTGACAGGAAGCGTTACTGACAGGAGGTGTCACTGACAGGAAGTGATACTGACAGGAAGTGTTACTGATAGGAAGTGTTACTGACAGGAAGTGTTACTGACAGGAAGTGATACTGACAGGAAGTGTTACTGACAGGAAGCGTTACTGACAGGAGGCGTCACTGATAGGAAGTGATACTGACAGGAAGTGTTACTGACAGGAAGTGTTACTGACAGGAAGCGTTACTGACAGGAAGCGTTACTGACAGGAGGCGTCACTGACAGGAAGTGTCACTGACAGGAAGTGTCACTGACAGGAAGTGTTACTGACAGGAAGCGTTACTGACAGGAGGTGTCACTGACAGGAAGTGATACTGACAGGAAGTGTAACCGTCAGGAAGTGCTACTGACAGGAAGTGTTACTGACAGGAGGTGTCACTGACAGGAAGTGATACTGACAGGAAGTGTTACTGACAGGAAGTGTTACTGACAGGAGGTGTCACTGACAGGAAGTGTTACTGACAGGAAGTGTTACTGACAGGAAGCGTTACTGACAGGAAGCGTTACTGACAGGAGGCGTCACTGACAGGAAGTGTCACTGACAGGAAGTGTCACTGACAGGAAGTGTTACTGACAGGAAGCGTTACTGACAGGAAGCGTTACTGACAGGAGGTGTCACTGACAGGAAGTGATACTGACAGGAAGTGTAACCGTCAGGAAGTGCTACTGACAGGAAGTGTTGCCGACAGGAAGTGTCACTGACAGGAAGTGTCACTGACAGGAAATATTACTACAGGAAGTGTTACTGACAGGAAGTGTTACTGACAGGAAGTGTTACTGACAAGAAGTGTTACTGACAAGAAGTGATACTGACAGGAAGTGTTACTGACAGGAAGTGATACTGACAGGAAGTGTAACTGACAGGATGGGTTACTGACAAGAAGTGTTACTGACAAGAAGTGATACTGACAGGAAGTGTCACTGACAGGAAATATTACTACAGGAAGTGTTACTGACAGGAAGTGTAACTGACAGGATGGGTTACTGACAGGAAGTGTTACTGACAAGTAGTGTTACTGACAAGAAGTGATACTGACAGGAAGGGATAATGACAGGAAGTGTAACCGTCAGGAAGTGCTACTGACAGGAAGTGTCACTGACAGGAAGTGTCACTGACAGGATGGGTTACTGACAGGAAGTGTTACTGACAAGTAGTGTTACTGACAAGAAGTGATACTGACAGGAAGGGATAATGACAGGAAGTGTAACCGTCAGGAAGTGTTACTGACAGGAAGTGTTACTGACAGGAAGTGTAACTGACAGGATGGGTTACTGACAGGAAGTGTAACTGACAGGAAGTGTAACTGACAGGAAGTGTTAGCATCGCTTTGTCTTCACGCTGATAGTCGAGTCATGTGACTGATGAGAACCAATCAGGAAGAGAACGTCTGCGTCATGGTTTACTAAAGTCTCAGTGTCTGTTCAGACTCAAACTGAGCGGTGGTCGTTTGTTTTGTTGTCCAGATGGAAACTGGGCGTCTTAAGACAGGAAGTCACAGAGCAGCAGACAGGAAACATTGAACCTGCCCAACCCAACACACACAATGTGCCAGCTCACTGGGAACACTGGGTTCAATAAAACCATGAAGTGAAACAGTCGATTAACTGATCAATTCAATGAAATGAGTCTGATGATGATGGTGAAAGCAGCAGCCAGACAGGAGCACCTGAGGGTTTTCTGTCCCATCCACTCGTCTCCTCAGGCGCAGTGTAAAGTGGATCAGCCTGTTGGGTCACATTAGTTGGTTCATCTGTCACATCTGTGATTTCCTCCAACATGTTGAGCTGAAGGTTGTGAAACTGGTTTTGTTAGGTTTACATTGATTTGACGGTAAATAAAGTGGATCAATGAAAACTGAATTGATCATAGAGTGGAAACCAGGCCCGCCTCTCCACTCATCTGATTAGAATAGAGTGATTGTTCAGTGGAATTAAATAATTAAGCATTCATGATTTAAACTGTTAAAAACAAAGAGAGAACGTTCTCTTAAGAGTTAAAGCTGTAGTTGAGGTTGTTCGGGCATCTGGTCAGGAACCTTCAGGTGGAGGTTTCAACCAGTAGCAGCTGGACAGCATGGCTGGGGGGAGGGACGTCACCTCCACCACCAAGATGGTGGATGGATGGAAAAGGTTTGACTTCAAAAATATAAATGATCATCGTTGTTGTCGATGAATTTCTGTTCGTTTGATCGGTAATTTAATCAATTTATTTAAAACCCAGAGTTGGTTTCACAGGAGAAGGAATCTGACAGAATGAGGATCTGGAATCAGTGTCTCATGACAAACCAGGTTGATGATGAGGAACAATGAGTTATCCATCAATCAATTCATGAACATGTGTGTTAATGTGTTTGTGTTGTTGTGTTTGTTTTACTGATGTTAATCAGCTCATAGTGACGTCACCAAGAGGTGAAAGCTCATTATTTCAGGTCTGAAAACAAAACAACACACACATACACACACACACACACACACACACACACACACACACACACACACACACACACACACACACACACACACACACACACACACATACATACACACACGAAAACACACACATCCAAACACACACGAAAACACACCCACGAAAACACAAACACATACACGCACACACACACAATATTTGACAGATGATCAGACCGGACAGACAACCCGCGTGTATCCGTGACGCACGAGAGCGACTGTCAGGCGTTCCGGGTTATATATGCGTTATATATTTGTGTGTATGTGTGTGTATGTGTGTGTACTCACAGTGTTCCGAAGGTCCTGCAGCGCTACACTCATCCTGGAGCTGCGTCTCTGAAAACAGAGCGCTACCGACGGCTCTGCCTGCCCATCCTCCCCGGTGCTGTCTGTCCGTCCGTCTGTTCTTCTTGTCTCTCTCTCCCTCTCTCTCTCGCTGTCTCTCTCTCTCTCCCTCTCAATCTCTCTCTCTCTCTCTCTCTCTCTCTCTCTCTCTCTCTCTCTCTCTCTCTCTCTCTCTCTCTCTCTCTCTCTCTCTCTATCAATCTCCCCGCCTCTCGCTCTCTCTCTCTCTCTCTCTCCTCAGACCCCGCCCAACAATCCAACCAGCCTCTTCCTCACACAAACAAACACACCCCGAGACACAGAGATGCTGACGTCACCCTCACA